>NC_073699.1:65223588-65523588 GCF_023634085.1 Falco cherrug
AGGGTCAAGTTAATAATTTCAGCTTAAATAATCCACTGTACGCTCTGTAAAATATCTGAAATTAAGTTTAAAGTGTGATTTATTTTTCTGTTTCTCACTGTAACGTCCACAGTGAGATTATCTTTAGTATCTGTGTACAATTGTCAGTATTAACAGCATGTCCTGCCTAAAAAGCCGTTTGAAGTTTCACTAAAATCAGCAGAAAACCCAAAGCAACCAGCAGATCAGTTTATGTGGGCTAAACATCAAAAACCTGAATTGCTCATAAACAATATCAAATTTTATGTTTTGGTTAAAAAAAAAAAACAAAAAAACCAACACAAAACCACTACCATAATTGTTATTAAAGAGTTAACATAGCATTACTTAACACAAATTAATAGCTGGTGTAATGTAATTCTGTCCTATCTAGCATCTGACACTGTTATTGACACCCTTGTCTCTAAATTGGAGAGACATGGATTTGACAGACGGACCACTTGGTATATAAGAAATTGGCTGGACGGTCACACTCAAGGAGTTGCAGTCAACGTCTCAATGTCCAAGTGGAGACCAATGACAAATGTCATTCCTCAGGGTTCAGTACTGGGACTGGCGCTGCTCAACATCTCTGTCTTCAGCATAGACAGAGAAAAAGGGTACACCCTCAGCAAGTCTGCCAGCAACACCAAGTTGTGTGATGTAGTCAGCGTGCTGGAGGGAAGGGATGCCATCCAGAGAGACCTTGATAGGCTTGAGAGGAGGTGGTTTTGTTTGAACCTCATGAAGTTCAACAAGGCCAATTGCAAGGTCCTGCACAAATGCAGTCTGGGCAGAGAATGGATTGAAAGCAGCCCTGAGGAGAAGGACTTGTGGATGTTGGTGGACAAGCTCAATGACTTGGAAATGTATGTTTGCAGCCCAGAAAGCAAACTGTATCTTGGGCTGCATCAAAAGAAGCTTGGTCAGCAGGTCAAAGGAGGTGTTTCTTCCCCTCTGCTCTGCTCTTGTGACAACCCACCTGAAGTACTGCATTCAGCTGTGGGACCCCCAGTATAAGAAGGACAGGGACCTGTGGGAGTGAGTCCAGAGGAGGCCCACAAAGATGATCGGAGGGCTGGAGCACCTCTTCTATGAAGACAGGCTGAGACAGCTGGTGTTGTTCAGCTTGGAGGAGACATATGAGGAGAGCTTCTAGTACCTAAAGGGAACCTACAAGAAAGCCGGAGATGGACTTTTTACAAAGGCATGAAGTGATAGGATAAGGGGTAATGGCTTTAAACTGAAAGAAGGTAGATTTAGATTAGATGTCAGGAAGAAATTCTATACTGTGAGGGTGGTGAGACAATGGAACAGGTTACCCAGAGAAGCTGTGGATGCCCCATCCCTGGAAGTGTTCAAGGCCAGGCTGGATGGGGCTTTGAGCAACCTGGTATAGTGGAAGGTGCCCCTGCCCATGATGGGGAGGCTTGCAACTAGGTGATCTTTAAGGTCCCTTCCAACCCAAACCATTCTATGATTCTATTCTATGATTCCACAGTCTTTAAATGTCAAAGACATGTCAGATAGATAGTACTGAGTAACTGCTGCCTGTAAAATGCTCCTATTTGATCTGTGAGCAGGATGGGCAGATGTAAACTTGCAGGAGCGGGCTGGAAATTAGGACCGTACGTGGCAATCAGTTAGCTGAGGGGAATGTGCTCGAGATTGTATAGACACAACAATTAAAATGATGAGTCATGCTAAGAGAGCATAGGGGAGTGGGGGACGGATGGTGCCAAGGAGAGATAACACCTTGCTGTTAATTGATGGCAGTTAACCACCGATCGGGGATTGCCTAGTATGCAGTGCTTAGCTTAAAGAACCAATCTGTTTAAAACGCGCAGCTTCAAGAACCAATCTGTTTAAAACGCACAGCTTCTGAAAGTATATATAAACTTGTGTTTCTGTACAATAAATCGACATTTGCTTGCATCAAGCTGTGTCCCATCTCTTCATTCGCCGCAAATTGGTGACCCCGATATAATCGGGTTAAGGATCTGATGTGAAGGGCTCTCAAATCGCCTGAGCGACTTGCAGCGAATCCCACAGAACTTTGAATGGACCACTGAAAGGGAGCGGGAGCCGGCTGGCCTGAAATCCCTCCGGAGTTGAGAGGTGAGCTGTGGGAAATCCGTAATGGGGAATCAGGCTTCGTCCCCAGAAAGAGACGTATATGGACTCATAAAGGGTCTTCTAGTCAGATCTGGGAGTCCGTGCCTCAATCTCCTCAAATGGTGACCCCTCTGGTGGTGTTCCAAAGCCTTGGAAGAATAAGGACCGAACTGGTCGATAAAAAAGACAGCTCATGGAAGAGGGCTGTGTTCCGGAGGAGACGTCTTGGCTGAACGATCGTCTTGCTGGCTGGACCAGGTGGACAACCTGCATCGAGACAGGTGAGCAGCCAAGAAACTTTAGAGACTTTGAAAGAAATGAAAGTGTGTACATACAGCAGCCAATTGTATGATGCTGCCGTGGAGGGGAACTCCATGTCGGGAATGCACTTAACATCTTGGTGGCAAATTCTGACTACTCTTTGCCAAGTGTGGACTAATTCTACTAAC
Source organism: Falco cherrug (assembly GCF_023634085.1). NCBI lineage: Eukaryota > Metazoa > Chordata > Aves > Falconiformes > Falconidae > Falco > Falco cherrug. The sequence continues at coordinate 65,226,171 of NC_073699.1, forward strand.
GGTGCTAAACCAGAGGAAGCTGTAAATTCCACCGACAGCGCAACTCTTCTCAACACACCATCAATGATGGCGATTCCGTCCACACCTCCTCTGCCCCCAAAGCTTCTGTCACTGATTGCAGCGACCCTCGGAACACAGGACCAAACACGAGAACAGGACAACTCGGACAATGATTCCATTGACACTGATAAACCTTTTGATCCAGGTCCTATAGATCTGGAAAAGGAGCTAGACCTTTCCCCCACCCCCACCCCCCCTCGTCTCTTCCAATGCATTGATTGCCTTTTGGGGGAAGGTGAATGGGGGTCTGAGGGATTGGTGGCAGGAATGCAAGTGGGAAACACTTAAGTGAGGTGTTTTGGGAGTCGCTATGATAAACATGGTTATCTAGTTTTTAATAGGTGTCTGCATGCTTGTAGAGATATATAGATAAGTAACTACATGACTGATTTTTGCCCTGAGCCTGGTGGTTCATATAGCTGTGGTTTGTGTCCGGGCTCAGAGATGTAAATATGGGCTTCTCTGTTATGGTAAAGTGTCTCTGGTTGCATAAAAAAAGAGGGAATGAAGGGAATGACCCCAGAGGTATGTTCAGAGAAAGCATGCCATGTTTCGAATGTATGTGGGGAATGAAGAATCTTACTGAAAGCCTTGATATTTGGGATAATTGATTACCTATGTATAATGTTAATCCAAAAGAAGTTGATATTGTTTATACTTTGAATGTCGATAATTGTCTTTCTGTAGATGCTAATGTAGTAGGAGGCTATGATGGGAACGTATTGCAGTGGTTCTTCTCTTATCCAGAGTAACAGCAGGGAAAGCATTAAAGAGTTAAATCACCTTGTCTGTTAGGCAGTTAAGAATGTGAGTCAAAATTGCCACTGCTTTTTGTTGTTGGTTCAAGGACATGGCTGTGAGGATTTTGATGGTATGTGCTGCGTGGATTTTAGGCACCCCATTGCAGCAACATGTTATCAAAATCTGACAAAATGTCAGCCTTTTTGGCATCCATTCACTCAGTTGGCAGTATTGTTTGTTTGCTATTACCTTGGTTGCTGTCATGTTTGCAAGGGCCCTGCAGAACATGGCAAGCCTGGTACTAGCTGTTCAAAAACAAAAAGGGGAAATTGTAAAATTGTACGGAACAGAGACAGTGGGTTGTTTTGACATTGGTAATATGTCTTAGTTGCTTTTTTTTATTTGTTCTATTACAAAAACTAATGACTCGTTTGGTTTCAAAGGTTCTTTTTGTGCAACAGGAAGGGAGAGATGCAGGAGCGGGCTGGAAATTAGGACCATACGTGGCAATCAGTTAGCTGAGGGGAATGTGCTCGAGCTTGTATAGACACAACAATTAAAATGATGAGTCATGCTGAGAGAGCATAGGGGAGTGGGGGACGGATGGTGCCAAGGAGAGGTAACACCTTGCTGTTAATTGATGGCAGTTAACCACCAATCGGGGATTGCCTAGAATGCAGTGCTTAGCTTCAAGAACCAATCTGTTTAAAACGCGCAGCTTCTGAAAGTATATATAAACTGGTGTTTCTGTACAATAAATCGACATTTGCTTGCATCAAGCTGCGTCCCGTCTCTCCATCGCAGCATAAACTTATCTAGCTTCATTGACTGCTGTGTAGTCCCAACCAATTAGAAGACCCTGATGTGAATACTACGTGAGCAACAGCATGGAAATGTGTTGACCTCTAAGAGTCAGGGGCACAGTCAACTAAGAGACAAGACTTTGTGTGATAAAACCTGAGGAGAAAAATCAGCCTAGTTTCCCAGAGATATTTTATAGTAAACTAAAAGTATTCTTAGAGGTTCTTCCTTTTTAAACCATCATCTGTTTATGTGTTTTACCATTTGAGACCAATAGAATAAGATGTTCATATGGAATTAATTTTTATGAATGTGTGTTATTAAAGGGCTTTACCCACTGGAGAGAGACAAAGAGATATGTGTGTGTAGTTGATAGTGGAGCATCAAAAGGACAATGAAAATAGAGTAAAACTATAAAATAAAGATTTTAAGCTCTTTGGTGGTTTGTTATTTGTTTTTGGTTGGGTTTTTTGGGGGTTTTTTTTGGAGGGGGGAGCCTATTATTACAAAACAGGGGGAAGCCTATTATTACAAAACAGCAGAGAATAAACAACAAAGCAGGGCAAAAAGCAAGGCAAAGATGGAGAAGCAATCTTGTCAGTGACAATTTCACGGTATTTAGCAACCTTTCTGCCAGCTACTGGAGAACAGAAAAGGAGCAAAGGACAAAAATGGAGGAAAAAAAAAAAAAAAAAAAAAAAAAAAAAAGGAGAGAGAGATATTGAGAGAGAGTGGGGGAAACAGGCAGATTTCCTCTTCACAATTATGCAGAAATCTAGCCAAAATTAAATAAATTGTAGATGCAGTAAGTAGGCTGGGGAGATAGGGTAGGGAGAGACTGACTGTCCTAAATTAAGAACATCCAGTTCATCTTTCCAAGGATAAATCAGATGGAGAAACTATGACTGGATCATCTTGGACACTAGCCAGAAGGAGGACCAGTTTTTCTGGCTGTTGGTAGAAAGAGAAGAGCAACCTATGCAAAGCACAGCAAGATCTCAGACAGATGATGTGGGTAGCCCAGGAGCAAGGTCAGCCCTGCCTTGGGTGCTGGCCAGCTCACTGGCAACCAGATAGAGAACAGCTTGTGCAGCTGTCAGGCCACTGCCTTCAGGAACCATCCCACCTCCCGTGCAAACAGCCAGGCTGTGGGGTTTCACACAGGGAAGGAGGCTGATAGGAGCAGAAGCCATCATTGCCACTGGATGACTCTACCCTTTAGAAGGGGTTTAGGGATTCAGGAAGCTAAATCTGTCAAGGGTACAACAGAGACACTTGAATTCTATTGTTTGGTACAAAATACTGAAGCTCTACTTTTTTTTGACCTTGGCCAAACACCTTGCCTCCTGAAATGCAAAAGACATACAATATTATTACTCAAATTGCCCAGTGTTTTCAAGATCACCAGTAACATTATAGGTCCAGTCCCAAATATGACTGCTCCTTAGAGAACTTAAAAGTAGCACTCATATTGTTACTGCTAATAAATTAAAATGTTTGATCTTTATTTCACAGGGGGGGAAATGAAACATCTTGCAGTGTTCACTTAAGATAAAATGTATTGCATAACTTTCATGGCTATAGTACTGTTATTTATCGGTGGGTTTTGTTAATTGTTTAATTCTTTAATTGTTGGTTTAATTGCAACATGATAAATTAAAGTAATGCTTAAATTGCAGCCCCAAAATAGTACATTTGACTACTGGCCAATTTTTTTCCCATTTTTTTTTTTTTTTTTATATGTGAATATTTTATAAACTGTAAAGGTTAAAACTTCCTTTCTTTTCAACAGAAATGTCATGCTTGTATCTAAATGCAGACTTGAATTTCAAATGTTTACACCATAAAACTGTGCAAAGATGCATGAGATAATGGGAACCTGAGTTAGTAAGCCTAGAATCTAAGACACAGGTGTGATATATACATAGATTCTTCCACAGACACCAAGTACCAAAGGTACCAAAAGGCAGGGTTTATTTGCCTGATTACTCTTCTGAGCTTATGTGATTGTATGTACCCTCATGTCCTGGTTTTGGCTGGGGTAGAGTTAAATTTCTTCACAGTAGCTAGTATTCAGCTATGTTTTGGATTTGTGTGAAAAGTGTTGATAGTTCAGAGATGTTTTAGTTATTGCTGAGCAGTGCTTACACAGAGCCAAGGGTTTTTGTGCTCCTCACCCACACCACAAGCGAGCAGGCTGGGGGGACACAAGAGGCTTGGAGGGGACACACCTGGGACAGCTGACCCCAACTGACCAAATGGATTTCCTGTATCATATGATGGCATGGTCAGCATATAAAGCTGAGGAGGAAAGAAAGTTTCCTCCAGCATTGATATCTTCATTTTACCATCTCTATAGAATTATAGTTTCTCAGTGAAGTGAATTCTAAAATCTAAACATTGTTTCATATCTTTGCTACTATCAGTCTGGACTGTATTTGTTATGAAGAAACCAGCAATTTCAAGATTTACAGCTCATTAATTTAAGTTATGTTACAGAAAATAAAATCAAATGGCACATGTCATTGTAAATTCTGTCTTACAAATGTGTTCCAGGCCTGACCTGTGAGAGAATAATTTCTGCATAGTTCTCCACATGGGCCTATATTAATAGAAACAATATCTACTCTACTGGAGTCTACCAAGACAATCAGTTTAATCAGTGTTCTGTTATCTTGACTTTTTGGATGACTTCAGAAAAATTAATCAGCCAGTCTGTGATCCTACAAATCAACATCAAGTGTCTTCTTAGGACCATCTCTTTCAAGAAAACAAGCACAGCTGTCTAGCTCAGTAGAATGACATCATTGCTTGTAATGAGCTACAGGCTTTGTGTTAAGAAAGCAACACATGCTCTAGGACTTACAAGGCTTTGTCTGGACTCATCCTTGAAGACCTTTTTTAGCTTGTTTAACCATAAAAGCAATTATCCAATTATCAGATTTGTAATTATCAGATTTTTTATCTTTGTTTAGTTTTGTACAATTTTGTAACTATGTTTACCTATGCATATGTGTTTATGTGTATAGCTATAAACACTTTGGTAGCTGCTTGACACTCATACTCAGCAACTTTTTGGTGCAGAATGAACTGTCTATGACCCTGAAGGGAAATGCTGCATAGAGGAGGGGAGGCATGGGATAAGAACAGAGGCCTTATAATTGTGGGCATAGGATGGCACCAGAGATGACCTGGGTAAACATGTAAAACATACCATATACAGTGTATTTGGATGTTACACAGTCTTGCAGACTAAGGAAGAAAGAGCAAGGTACTACAAAAGTAAAAAAAACCCTCCACTCAGGCAGTGAGGGGGAAGATGTTATCCATATGAACATTTAGCTCCTTCCAGTGAAGGGCTGCAAATGCTAAAGTTTCAGTGTACAATTTCCCTCAATCCAAGGCCATTGACCTCAGCACCCAGCAGGGCAATGGAGGGGTGAACCTCTGTCAAAGAAAAGTGGAGCATATTAGGAAATTTGAGCATATTAATTTTAATTGTATATCTTTTGAACTACAACTTATCAAGATATTAATTAGGGTAATTATTATTATTTCATCAGACTCTGGAGACTAACTACAGTAATAAATTCTTGCTTTTGAAGATAACGTGTTTGTCACCCTTTGTTCATAACAAGATTTGGTAGTAATTAATTCAAAGGAATCCAAGCAACCTACTCAACAACTTGGATACACCAAACCGGTAGCACATGTACGCATGTGGCACAGTGTTTCAGAGTTTGAGAATCTTTGTTCATCAGATGAGTTAATATTTTCCATATAACATGAAGTTTTTGAGATTATGAAGCAAAAAAGTAAATGCTTATGAGTAATTTATATTACTTTGTTTAGCACTTTGAACAAAGCAAAAAAATATTGATATATACTCTACATATTCAATTATTAAAAGAAAAAAGTAAGAGTAAGCTTCATTAATTTAATAAATCTTTATCTGAATATAATAAGCAGTAAACTAAATTCTTCAAAAAATGGGATGCAAACAATGCATTACATCAATTGATTGGAGTAAAAATTGTTATTTCCTCTTGGATCGTAAAACTCTGGAACCTACATGGTAGGAACATTGACATTCAAATATTTCTTCTTTAACACAGTAAATAAATTCAGCTTGTAGGCTAGTAATGATATTACCAGTGAAATTTAGATGTTTTTGTGATTAAATGCCCAAAGAATCTCTCATACAAACATCACAGATTAATTTTTCTCAATTAATTTGTCTGACTAACCAGCTAGGGTGGGTATGCGAAGTATTACATGCCAGTAGGACTATTTCAAAAAGGCCATCTTCAACAACAGCAGAAACAAAGTATTCAGGATAATATCCTAAGATTCATCAAACAAGGCAGTGAGGCTTTCTCATCTTTATGTTTTAATGTCACATAACAGAAAATTTACGTATCATAGCTGTCTTGGTTTCAGCTGAAATGATTTTCTTCTTAATAGCTGGTGCAGTGATGTGTTTTGGATTTGGTGTGAGAGCAACGCTGATAGCACACTGATGATTTTAGTTGTTGCTGGGGAATGTTTATACTAAGTCAAGCACTTTTCAATTTCTCGGGCCCTGCCAGCGAGAGACCTAGAGGGGCACGGGAAACTGGGAGGGGACACAGCCAGGACAGCTGATCTGAACAAGCCAAAGGGATATTCCATACCATATGATGTCACGCTGAGTTTACAAACTGGGGGAAGACCAAGGAAGGGGGGGGGGGGGGGGGGGGAATGGATACGTGGAGTTACAATGTTTGTCTTCCATTTGTCTTCCCAATTATCTGTTAGGCTTTGATGGCACCCTGCTTTCCTGAAGATGGCTGAACACCTGCTTGCCAATGGGAAGTAGTGAATGAATTCAAAGCAAATTTTGCTTTGCTTCCATGCACAGCTTTTGCTTTACATCTTAAACTGTCTATCTCAACACACAAGTTTTCTCACTTTTACTCCTCTGATTCTGTCCCCCGTTCCACTGTGGGGGCAGTGAGCAAGCAGCTGTGTGGGGCTTAGTTGCCAGCCAAGGTTAAACTATGACAATAGCTTAGCACTTTTTTCAGCCTAAAATTTTACAATCATTCTTAGAATAAGCAATATAGAAAGGGAATGTAAAGCTGCTCAAAACACAATTTTTAAATAATAAAATTAACATTCCTTATTACAAGGAATAATATTCATTCTCTAGAGGTTGATGAGAAGATGTTTTATTTTCAGTTGTATTTGACTTTCTTCCCTTTTTGTTTCTAAGGCCAATACATTGTCACAAACCAAGTAACTCTTTCATGTTATGTCTTTACCACTTCATTTTATTTCATAAAGCCTTTAAACTACTAGAAATGTAATTATGTAATAATTAAGGGCACAGCTCGATAAATAAATTTATTCTGAAGTGCTACCCTACTGGGTTAATAAATTATTTTTTTTTCATATTATGTGCAGTAACATCTAGGAGACTCTAAAAAATAACATTTTCATTGTGTTAGGTACTGTACATACAGAGAAAACAGTAAGTTCCTTCATAAAAAAAAAAAAAGTAAATATTTTAATGAAAAATGAGAATTTCTGCTGCTTTTTTTAAAGGTTAAGCCTGATATTCTTAAATTAAAATCATAATTCATCATCTGTATATGATCTGTTAATTTTAAACATAATCAGGAAAATATCAGAAAATTTATTTTCTATCAATGGTAAAAATAAAGATTGCAAAAGTTTGTATGTTCACACCAGAGCGCTTCCTTGTCATCTTTGAATTGTCCAGTATCTGTGAGTCTGAAAAGCTGGAGATTTTCCAAGAACATATGTTTGTATAAGGTTTTGAATATTCTGCTCAGTGACTTTATCAGATCAGACACAGGAAAGAAAGTTATGAGATCTCAGCTTCTGTGCCTTGCCATTCAGGAGGTATAGCTGTAAGCACAAATGAAAACTAAAAGCTTAGGTTTTCATTCATATTTTTAAAAGTAAAAAAATGTATATCCATGTCTATTTTGTATTCAGTTCTTGATTAATTCAAATTACTTTCCTGGTCTGTAAGAAAAAATAAAAGTTATCTAGGTCTTTTACACACATAAAATGGATTTTGACTGTATTTGAATGTGTTTCTATTATATTAGTAATTTATACAAGCTTGCAAGCTATGTTATTCATAACTGAATGTAATTGCCAGCCTTCTTTACCTAAACTGTAATAAACTTAGCAGGCATAACCACTTACAACTGTCTTTAAAGATGTTTGTGCATGACCATGCCTTCTTCAGGGAATGTTTACACCCATGACTTTCAAGGTTACTAAAGTTACATTTAGCAGAAAGTTGAAAGAGATCCAGTATGAGTATGCAGAAACGCTGGAATAGCTACACTGGATGAGACCAAGGTCTAGCCAGAAAAGGAGTCAATCTTCAACAGCTGGTGATGTTAACCTATTCCAGGAGTTATGAAAATGCTGTACTAAGTGATTGTGAGATAATATGATTTTTTTTTTTCCTGAGCTATCTGTATCGAGAGCCTGATCAAATCTTTAGGTGGTTTCATGTTTCTTTGTACCGTTCAAATATGCACATATCTTATGTGCTGATATTGACCTGATCTTGCAGACAAAGAAAAGCAAAAAATGTTTCCTGCAGAGTAGGGTAGATGTGGAAGAGAGGTCAAGTTTTTCACATGGTGGTAATACTGTACACTGGCCTGAATAACTGAAGCCTTTCCACATGGTAAGTTGAAAGTATGTGTCATGATCCCCACTACTGGGGGTGAGGGACTCTGCTTGGGCACAAGGGCTAGTTAGACTGCATTGCTTGAAGAAATGGAGAGCAAGTTAAGATCTGAGCAAATAACTCCAGCAAAGTTCTAATATGTAAAAAAATGTTAACTCAGAATTTACTATATGACCCATAACATGCAAGACTTGGGTTCAGAATTGTTCTATTTCTTGGGTTTGCAGCAGGTGCAGTAGCAGTCCAGGGGTTGGAGGTATTTCCAAGCCTGATGTAAATAAAGTATCATAAAGGTGCTCTGCTCTTAAACTAAAAATCTCTTTATAGTAAAAGGCTAAACCAGTTTTCCAAAGTATAGCTAAAAAAGATATTAAAAAGTGTGGGGGAGGGGGGGGGAGGAAAAAAAAAAAAAAAGGAATACTTAGCTCTGTGCTCTGTGTAGAAGAGGAGTTATCAGGAGAAAGCAACACCTTTACACATGCAGCACAGATATCTCCTAATTCTAGTACATCCAAATTCCTGCTCAGGATAATGGCAATATGTTATGATTGCTAGTTTCCTTTTTGTCATTGAATTTTTGAAATAAAGTTGTCAATGGAAGCAGATGATAAGGAGTACTATTAACTCCATCAAGTTTATCCATGGTGAGAAAAATAGTAATCTGTTATAAGCTAAGAATCAACTATACAGTAAAAGAAACAAAATCAGCTACCTAGTAAAAAATATATTGATATGGAATATAACTTGATATTAGAATGGAAGGCTGGAAGTGGGTTATTATTTTTAAATATGGCACCAAATTAAGGAACAGTTGGTGTTTGCAAAGAACAGATGTTAAAGATCATTATTATAACCACTGCAATATTGTATCTTATAATCAGCAATATATTAGCACAAAATAGCATGGAAGCAAAAGGAAACCTATGTTGACAATATTGAGTTTTATGGGCAAAAAACTGTCTTGATTAATGTTAATTGAGATCTTAAAAATATAGCATATACCTTAAATAATCTCAAAAAGTCATGCTTTGCTCATAAAAAGAGGAAGTAGAAATAAAGTTCACCAAACTCTCTTAATACAGAAAGAAGCATAAAGAACTCTGAGAGTGACACCTCATTATGTAGTGCTAAGTGGGAAAGAGCTTCTCACATCTGCAATGAAGCAGATGACAAACATCATTATTGTGAACATCAGTATCAGCATCTAAGTTATACGGACATTTGAACAGCACAAAGGTACTACTCCCAATGGGAGATGTCACTGCCTGCTGCTAGCCAGCCAAGGGAAAGAACAACATTTCCCATACCCCATTTTAAATACACTCTTTTGGAATCAATGGGCCATTCAATGGAGAAATTAAAGGAAAGATATGAAAATTTAAACCAGCAAAGTATCTAGCTCACAGCATAGATAGCTAATATAAGAAACACAAAGAAATTACTTGTCAGAAAAGACATACACAAACAAAGCTCAGGAAATTTCTGGAAAACAAAACCAAACAAAATTGTTTCAAGACAGAATGTGTCCTAGCCTTAGTAACTCTGGGGTAGATTCAAAGACGGAGGGGGTGGGGGGATGGGGGTGGATATTGGGTGGTTGTTGTTTTGTTTGGGTCTTTTTTTTTTTTACTTTTTTTTCCTAGAGGTATGGACTGTCAGAAGTTGGAAGACTAGATGGGTTTTGAGAAAGAAGTTCTGATAATGATCTGTCTTGATCCTCCCTACTTCTGCCTTTCCCCCCACTCCACCTCCCCACAACTGGTTTACAAAGAAGACATTATCAAAGAAGGTATGCACCTTCTTTTTGTTGATGATAGCAAGTTTCAAAACTATAGGCTACTGGTTGGAAAAAAAGGCAAACAACATATCCATGTAAATTAGAATAAAGGCACTGGAGTTTTTCCATTTTACATGGGAGAGCCTCAGCTACTTGCACCTGTGTGCAAGGGTTTGGGCCATTGCTTTCAGGCACTTAAAATATCTTTTACAGCTTAAACCTGAGTTGGCAGTCCCAAGTTTGTGGTTTAGTACTGCTGCTTATTGTATTTTATTTTTTCCTTTCCTACCTTCTAATGAAGAAATCGAATCTGCAAGAATAAAAAAGGCAGAAGGGTAAAGACATATAATGTGATTCATACAAAAGTACTGTAAGTGGCTCATTTAGATATAGTTTTGACATATGGGCTAAATTAAGACTTTAAATTGTGTAATACATCTTTTAATGCAAAAGAAATAGAATAAATGGGACTCAATTAATGAGCAGAAAACATAAAAGACATTCTGGAAAAGCTATAAATTGCTTACTAAAATAAACTGGCAAAATTAATAGATAATGACTCTTGCAGCTCACTGTCATGTCCTCTTAACCACAACATCCATCAGATAAAAAAGATGCTTACACCCAGTTATTTTTCTTATTGAACCTACATGGGTGAACACTGAGGAGAATAATTGAGTGTCCTTAATTGCCAACACAGTGGTAAAGCAGGACTTTGGAGAAAAAAAAAAAAAAAAAAAATAGATAAATAAATAAATGAAAGCTTATCCTTCCAGCTGCATGTGTTCACCTGTGGCTCCCTGCTTCTGCAGTAACAAAGAGGCATCTATCAGCAAGCTTTTGAAACCTCAAGGTGAGGGGGTAGATTCTGGTCCCTCCTTCTGTTCCAGGAAGGGTGCGCCTGCCTCCCATGTTGATCCTTCTGCAAGAGCAGGTGACCTGAAGACGGATGGCAGAGCAACACCACAGGAGGCAGCCCTGTGGGAAGGGGAGAAGCACAGCGAGAGGCAGGGAAGGGGCAGGTGTCTGCTGCAATTTACTGCCACTGGTGCAACCTTCCCCAGAGCCAGGGAGGAGAGACACAAGGCAGCAGGACACATCACTGTGTGCTTAGCCACAAAATGATTAACACAACAGATTTTATTTTCCTTCCTGTAAATGTTGATGCTACTTCTATTACAATCTTCTGAGATAAAAATTCACCTCAGGCTGCAGCAATTTTATTTCATGCTTACACAGGAAAAACTGATGAGGTGCTGTGATTATTTATATAATCTAACTAACAACCCAAAACAATATATAGTTCTGCTACATGTGATAGTTACCATCTCATCTTTTATTAGTGAACTACTGTTTAGCTCCTAAAAGAGCAACAGATTCCTTTTTTTATTTTTTCATTTTTTCCTTCATTCTTTTTTATTTTTTTTCTCAAGACAGGTATGTATAATACAAAATATTAAAATTATTTCCGTTCTTTGACCTATTTGTATGAAGCTTTTTTCTTGTTGCAGTATTTTTAATTGCTTCTAAGGCAATCTAGCCAACCATGCACCTAATGCTCCACTGCTCTAAGCAGGGCCTTAGACATCAGTGAACCTTTTTGTATTATCATTGATTTTATCGGGTTTCTGGCATAACTACAGTCCTAGGGTGGGGCTTTTTCTCCTACCTCCCTTGTTGATGGTTATCATACACATGGTACTTTTTGATTATCATCTTATATGTCATTTACTATAACAATGTTTCCGAGGTGGCTAGAATGATCTCATTTATTGTTTACAGAGCAGATTCTCTGTGTATGCAAACATTCCTACTTTTCCCCATTAATTCTTTTTCCAGTTCTGTTTTACACACTATTGGAAATGGCCATGCACTGATATTTCAGAGGCACAGGAGAAGAGAGGAATTACATCAATAGAAGTAAACCAGGCACAGTATGCCCTAACATCAGACTGCAAATTATGATCCAAAGGGTCCTTAATCTAAAACTCAGCAAAAAGAAAAGACGACTTTTTGGAGAGAATGTAGGCTCTGGCTTTCAGTAAGCTTCTAATGACAATAGACATCCATATCTTTCTTCAAAGTGTTTCAGATTTGGCAAACTCATCTTTTCACTAAATTTCTCTTTAGCAGAAATGTTCACATCATTTCTAGTCCTTTACAAGCCCTGTCATTCAGCTACACTGGGCATTGCTGTTCTTTTAAAGTGACGGTGTCTTTGACAGGGAACACATGGGATGTTGTGGGGAGGACAGGGTTGCAGTATTTCCACAGTGACAGTGGAGAAGGATTACAAATGGAGGGAGAAACATGGCAAATTATAAGTCTGTGGACATATCACCCAGAAACATAACTATCAAAAATTAAACTGCTTATGATAAGCCTACAGAAACATGGACATTTGGAGGTCTTTATTTGTACATTCTATTTCTATGTGCTATAGATATCTATGTTTTCTTTCCCACCTTGCCTCACCCCATACCTTTTTCTCCAGAGGAAAAGACTGAGAGACCTGGCCACTTAGGTATCTTTGCTTTCTTTTAACTGCACACAGTCACAGGCCTGAACCTTTCTATCTGTAGTGTATTTGTGGTTAATTGTGTTACTTTGCTTTGGTTACAGTTTACCAATTTTACATTTAAAGCAAAGATTTTTCTGTTTGTTTTGGGAGCTTCATGCAACTACATAATATCAATATTGTTTGGTCATTTCCACAATCCCAGAGTTAACAGTGCAATGACTTAGATGAAAGTTGGCACTACAGCAAAATGTGATTGAGAGCAAATATTGGAGTCAAATGCTTGAATGTAAGGGAAAAACAAGCTGTTTTAAAGGAAATTAAAATATCACAATAAGGGTAACATTTCAAGCAAATGGGTAGAGATAGATAAAGAGCATTACATGTGAATGTTGTTGAACCACCCAGGCAATAAGATCATATTATGGATATGACAATTGTTCCATAGAACTGAAGAAAAGCTCATCATGCAGAATATTTTGAAATACATACCCAGTTATTTTGGCATTTAAAAAAGAAACTTAATCATGATAGGGAAGTATGTTACTAAATGAATGACGTGATGATGCCTTAAGGTCCATCCCACTTTTGTTTCCTGTGATTCCAGGGTTCTGGGATATGCGGTCATCATGTCTTTTAATATCAGAAGGTTGCCAGAACAATTTGTTCCAAAAGTCAGTTTTCAACAGCGTAATAATTGTCCTCAGCCAATCCTTCTGCCCATTATCTGTCTCTTAGAGCTTTATTTATAATGCATGGCTGAAAATATTTTCAGTCTTCAGTAGTTTTTAAGCCCATTGAATGAAATGCGGAAAGAAGCACCCTTTTATTTTAAACTTTCTCTCTGAAATCTTTTAAATTTTCTTACATCATTGACCTCAGAATGTGGGGTTTATTCCATTCCTGTTCATGCACTTTTGTAATCTCTTATCAACATCAGATAGCCTGGCATCAAAACTAGTAAGGACAGTGATTTTGATTTGCACTAGTGACTACAGCAGCTGGACTTAATTTGAAACTGTGGCCTCATTCTGAGTTGATTATAAGATCTGTAAAAACATAATGCTTTCTTTCCTTTCTAGATCATGAAGACAGTCTAGCAAGGGGTGACCTCAACTTTCACAGTTACATCCAACATTTGGTTTTGAATATCAGTGAAATAGATCAATAGTTTTTCTGTTAATTTAAAAACATTCCCGAGGCTTCAGACCCTGGTCGGATAGAAATTACAGTTTTGAGAACCTGTCAATGGATGTGCTGTTCACTCCTACACAGAATTAAATAACTATGTCAAGTCAACCAAACAAAAGAACAAGCCAGAAAGTTTGTTTCACATATTTACATAAATGCATGTATTTTTACATTAAATATTTGAGAGTGGAGTACTGCTGCCAGAGTGTGAGGCTTATTTTTAATATGGAAGTTTATCCATTTTAAATAAAAGACCCTGCACAATGCCCAGATGCTTCTTCTGCTCAAAAATAAATAACCTAGTGGCACTTATGGAATATCCTAAAGTACTCTACATCAACAAAAGTTACTATCGTAGGTATTTGAGTGAATTTTTATTTCACACTAGATTATTATTTATGTCATCCCTGCAGAGATATGACTCTTCTACAAGATGTTTCCATTACAATTTATTAGGTTATTCCTAATGAGTTAGCTTCTTTCTTTCCTTGCACTTTTTTCCCCATAGTAGCAGTAGTTACTAGATAAAATACTATTTTTAAAACAGTGTACCTCAGTGACATTTTGTAATGGAGAGTATGTTTCTGAAATGTTAGAAGAGCAACATTTAGCAGATAATATCTCATAAAGGTTGACGTACTCTCTATTTTTCATGAGGTAGTACAGTAAGAAGCAACATGATAAGTTGGGAGAAAGAACAATGAAGTGGTAATGACCTGCACAGAAATGAAAAATGGAGGGCAAGAGGTTGAGTGACCTTGCTCTGTCATATGTGTGTCATACTCCCAGACCAATGATCAATTCTAGGACAGGCACTTGCCTTAGTGACCTCAACTTGATGCTGCTGGTGGGTGTCAGTTACTGTAGCAAAGAATAAAAGAAGAGGTGGATTACTGAAGAGAAGAGAATGGAGGGGAGAAAAAAGACTGACAGTTGGGTAGAAATCTCCAGATAGCATGAATCCTTGCAGAAGGGCTGTTGACCCATGACATGACCCATGTCATATTTGCTGAGTTTTCTTTCTTTTTTGGTGTGTGTGTGTGCAATATCATGAAGCTTCATTCTCATACCAAAAGCTGTATTTCACATTTGTGTACAGCCTACTATGCTTTCTGAATTGTAAAAATAAGAATTATTCTGATGAAAGCATAATTGAATTCAGCACTTACATGTCTCTAAAATAGAAGTCAAACAAAGAAATAGCTTAGCAATGCACAGCAATACTTTGCAAAGAAAAGGAAACGTGTTTTGTTAATTAACTAAAGATCGTATCAGATACAAGATTAAATAGCCAAACTGTTTTATTCTGGGTTTCAGTAGACTGTGGGTCTTGCTGAACTCCAGTATTGTCAGGGAGATGCTTGAATAACTACCTTTGTTCCAAGTTTCTTCATTGTCTAATCCATCAGTTGTGGTTTTGATCTAAACTAGAAACCCTGTAATTGATGTAATTTTTATCTGCATTCCATATTAAAACCAGAACAGCAACAGAACAACTCAGGATGAGAATATTTAATTGCTTCTTCTGTGTAAATTGAACGCAACCCCAAAATGAGTGATCTAGCTTTGTGAAGTATACAGTGATAATAAAATGTGTTTAAAAAGATGCAGTGATATATACATAACCATTAAAGATATGAAGATAGATCTAAAGATATAAAGGTAAAGATATAAAATAAACTCCACATTTCTTCTATAATAGAGAATTTTCACCTTCCATGTTTACCTATGGGAAATCTCATGAGGCAGATCAGATGAATTCCTTAGTCACTGCTAAACTGTATTTTAATGTCCAGGAGAAGTTCTAATGTTGTTTCAAAAATCCTTTATATTTTCAGCCCAATTTAACTTTAGTCTTTAATGTCTGTCTTTTCACACTTGAACATGATGCACAAAAGGAGTATTTTATTTCAGCATAAAGAAAAGCTTCCTTCTTGAATGCTTTATATTGAACAAAATACCTATCCATGTAATTCTGCTTGGTGAATACAATCTTAAAGCACTATGCATGCTTGTTGGGTTTCTCTAATTGAGCAAATATGAATTAGTGTGAGCAAGGGCTATAGCCTGGTTCTAAAGCATTGTTATGGGTGTTTTGCATGTTGTAGCTTTGTTACTTGCTGTTCTCTTTAGTGGTTATTCCTTCTTTTTTCACACTTGCTGGACACAGGCAGCCTCATATGGTATTGGGAGATTACACCCTCTGCCAAGCAGCATGTCTCTGCCCTGGAGGATGCTGAATAGTGCATCTGAGCCAGTTAGGAGAACACATCAAAATCTATGCTCTCACTGGATTGCCAATGGTACTTACACCCTCACCAAGCAAAGGTTTCAAATCTTTTACCTTCTTTCTCTTTTAATGAATCTTTCTCTTCTCGTGAGAGCTCTAACTGTATTCTGCTCTGTGTTTAGTTTTGTGGAAGAGCCATGTTTAGGCTTATGTAAATAAGAGTTACGGAAATAAAGTAAGTGCCAAGACCTTGAAAATGTATAGGCAGACAAAACTACACACCCAGGTACATACACATATGCACACCTATTTGCATCCAAAATCAATACTGACAAGCATTGCTACTTTTTCCTGCAAACAGGAAAACAGAATTTCACACAGATTATTTTGAACTTGGCAAAGATCAGTTAATGAAAGAAATAGTTTAAAGGCTAAAACGCATGGATCATGTGAAAGTTGACTGCCTTTATCATGAAAGTGGACTGTTATCAATGCAAGCAGGCATCTGGCTGTATTCACTTTGATTTACTCTGCTAGGCTTTTTTACAGATGTATAAGTATTTTACCAAGACAAATAGAGTGGTAGATATAATAAACTAAATGCTCATTGTATCAGAAAGGAATGGTGTGATGATCTCGCTGAAGAAGTAAAAGCCCCATAAGATACAGTTTTCAGCTCTCCTAAAAGATAGACTCCAAAGACTGAATAAAAATTAAAAATCATTCTGGAAAACAAGAAGCAGTGACAAAGGTGCAGGGACAGGGCAAGAGGGCCAGCTCTGTTGGGGTGAAGGTTCATCAGACCTGCCCTCCCCTCCGCCACCAGAAGTAGCTCAGCAAATGGTGGCAGATGTCACCCTGACAGGGAAAGTGGCAAGCGGCCATCTCATCTCTGCTTGCAACTTCTTTCACAAGAGTCAAGCTGTTTTTTCCACTCCATTCAGCATGTTTGTGAGTGCTGGGTTTGTTCAGAAGACAAAAAAGGGCAAGAGCTCTAGAATTCAATAGAAGGTCAGAATCGCAATCTTTTTTACTGGGTCGGGCTTCCTTTTATGCTGTGACATCTGGTGCCGTTACCAGAACAAATTAGAGCAATTCAAACCACCAGCAGGGGAGAGTGGCTTTTCTGTTTTTCATACAGCAGAGCTACAAATTTGAGAAGGGGCTCCCGACGACTCAGCATAGCAATAGATTTGCTACACTTGTTTTACAGATTCACACAGCAACAAATGTAATCACTGATTAACTTAAACATGTCCATCCTTCAGCACAGCCTCCACAAAGCGAAGAGAAGAAATAATTACACTGATGAGTTTGCACTTCATTTTCAGCCTGTTACAACATGAAGCACTGACAGTTCCAAGGAGGCACACTGCAGAATACATAGCATGCTTCCCCTTGCCTTGTCTGGCATTTTAATATCTGTGGCTAATTTAATTGTTTTAAATTCTGTATTCCAGTAAATAATAACAAATATTTTACTTATAGATAAGGGTGTAGCCTCCTTAGATGATTTGGAATCTGAAGTCAGTGACTGATATTAAATGTTTTTGAATATTTGGCCATTTTTAAGGCTTAGTGTTCATATTCTCCATTTCCTCCTATACTTAAATGTAACCAAATTGTTTCTACTGTCTGCAGACAGGAGAGCTGTGCAGTTAATACATCTTCTAGGTACATTAGCTGCAGGCAAAGCCAGGTCTTACACATGTAATCTGTACTTGTTAGTGGGACTCTTCTGTAAAACAATTTATTGTGTCAAATTGGACAGAATCTCACTTTCAGGGGACTTTTACAGCTTTTATTGTTAAAATCTTTTATCTGTAAGAGTTCTATTTTCATTTTGATTGTGTGAGCTTTCTTTACAAAATAAACCTTGCTGTGATCTTTCATTCAAGCAGAGAAAATTGGCTTTGATGAGGCTGAGCAGAGTTGAATGTGCAATACAAAGGTTCCTGCTCCATTAATAGGAAACATAATTTTCTTAATATCACAGACATTATGCCACCCTCTGTTAACTCAGCATTTGTAAAAACATCCCCTTCAGGCACAAATCTCACCTGCAGACTTAGAACCTATTCTGACACCTCTCTGACACCTTGGTATTGGGCTGATGGACAGCAGATGATGCCTTTCACTTGTAGTACTGAGTTACACGGACTTCAAATCAGTTGCAGTTTCTTTTAAACAACAGATTGTTTGACTGACTACTATACCCTTACAGATGGCTCTTGAATAGATTTGTAATATATATTTAAAAAAAAAAAAAAAGCTCTTGAAAGTAGATCTTTGAGAATACCACACCTACCCTTTAAACAGACATGAGCCACTTGTTCATGCTTGGATATAGAAGAATTGCACTCAGTGCAGATTGAGTAGGACTGAGGGACCTAAGAGTTGAGTTCCAGTAACACGGTACCATTAATCCATCATTAATCAGGGAGTAACTGTCCTAAGTCTACCATTAATAGCACGTTCTTGTTTGGTTTGTGGTTTTTTGTTGTTTGTTTTTTTTTTTTTTTCTCCTTTCTTTTATATTTTCAACTGCTAATTATAATTTTCCAGAACTGTGATCTCATGAAAATAACATGTTACTGACTTAGTTCATAGGGGCATAGTCCAAAGTTTTCACCTTGCTGCGTATTATCTGCCCATGTTTTCACACTACATCATCTGCAAGCAGACATGATGCTGTTTTCTCAACACAACCCTTGACAGTGAAAGACGTCAGTCATCAAACAGATCAACAGCATTTTATAAAGCTGTTGGGAGACTGGTAAATACTTCCTCATCATCTAGATTGTCAGAACAAAACCATCTTTCATTACTGGTTATCCAGAAGACTTCAAACACCACTTTAAGATTAAGACATTGTGAAGAGATTATTGCTTGTATAACCTGCAAGTGGAATCACTGTAACTAGATTTTTGTTCTGTTTTTTTTGTTTATTTTTTGTGGAGCTGGACAAAATCTCTAGAAAGACGAATGCAAGCATGTTCTGGTGGAAATGTAGTGTAAGCCAAAGCACTTTATACACTATTTTAGGTGCTAATCCATAAAACTGCCAGAGTTAGTATGTGAGAACTAGTTAACAAAGATTGCATTACTTCTTTTCTTAGAAAATTATAGCAGTAAAGACAAATCAAGACTTCCATCATTAACTACAATTGAATATTTACTTGCTGGAATATGTCAGCCTGAGCATACACTTGCAAATACAGAGAACAAAACTGAATTTATCCAGATATTATCTGTTTATCCTTTCATCTAATGCAAAGACTCACACTACCAAGAGTAATTTACAAGGCTGCATTTGGCCCTTGCCAATACGTGGAATTAGTATTAAAAACCACGTGAATTATCAACAAAAGTCTACAAATATTGTTTACTCAGAATTTGGCAAGCATTGATGAGTTATTGGCTTTTAAAAGGGCACTATGGCTTCAGCTAGGTAAAACAGGTACCAAGTTGAGTTTACATTTTATTTAGTACAAGCTGTACCATAACTTGTTTATAATAACCAAAAGTCTTAATTTCAGATGACATCTAAAAGTAAACGCTATGTCCTCAAATGGCCAGCTCTATCTAAGACCATCTTAACATAGTGTATATGCCATATACATTTATTAAGAAAAATCTTACCTCTTTGGAAGTACTCATGCAACTCCAGTTTAGGATCAGTGTCAGCACAAGCATATATAGGGCTTTAAAAGAGTTGCATTTCACAGAGCATATTTTTACCTAGAGGCATTTATTTAATGGAACTATGTATTTCAGAGTGGTTATTCTTTGTCTTTATTGTTTCATCGGATTATACAGATTCCTGCAAATAATTAATGTCAGTGAGCCCTGAGGAGAGGAGCAAAACTATCCAGGGTCTCCTTTACGATAAATAATTTCCTGACTTTTGACAGTGACAACTTCCTTAGAGAAATTATGCTTTAGGGTATTTATTTTGCATATTTATTTCACATTCAAAATTACATGCATTTTACGTCTGCTACAAAGAAACCTACCACTTCCTTAATATGCTGACAGAATGTGAATCATATTCAAAGCTGATAACACGCTTTTACTGTTCAAAATGCACGTCAACCAAGACAGCACACAGTTCTTTCAACTACCATTCCTCCTAACCCCCTTTAAACAGATGCCTTTAAAATGCTCTGTAATTAATGTTAAACTGGTCTGGGTAAAGCAGAGTACAATATCCTGACATGATTGATATCACACCACGCTTTTCTCCACAGCTGAATCAAATGACCTGTGAGAAGTACTTTCTACTCTCTATTTTTATAGCCTTGCATGTTCAGATCTGAAGACAGTGAGCAGAAAGTGTAACTTGGACCTAAACCAAAATGCCTGTCCATCAGTATCCAAAACTAAGTGCATTGGCTGTCTCAGGCAAAACCAAAGCTATGTGCCTTCACACACAGAAACATTTTTCTTATTCACTAGGGTGGATAGCCTTGATTGTTGTGCAGGTAAAGGTAAAGGCCTGTAGAAAGCCAAGGCAGAAAATCTCAGCTAAGATGTTCAGGGGCATGTCACCTTTCCAAGGGTAGGAATAACTGTCCTTTCACTCTCAGGACACAGACAATCAAGATTTCCCTTCTCTAATGAATGAGAAACACACCTATCTGAACACGAGGTTTTTCTACTGATTTGTTGTAGAAAATTGCAATCATGGCTATTAAGCTGAATTTCACAGAGAGGGAAAAAAATAATCTGTAATTCTTTGTTCTGTATGTGCAGAGTAGCAGTCAGACACAGTCCTCATAACAGTAGTCTGGCACAAAAACAGCGTAGTTTCGCTCTGGGCTTACAGCCAAGCATTTTGTGCAGGCTAACAATAGAAAATGATTTCATAGGCACAGGGTCTGCCCTGAGCTCACCCAGAGGCTTGAAGTCATTTACGCAAGCTCCCTGTTCCACTCTGTCCTTTCCCCCTTGTGCCCTTTATTGACATCCAGAACACAAACCTTCTTGACTAAATTCAATATTTATATGAAGCTCTCTCTTGCCTACAACCGATGTATTTTCAGTGCCTTTAAGTACATAGCTAAAACCTCAATATGAAAAATTGGAATTCTGAGACCAAACATATTCAACGTACTATGTATTTGCCAAATGGGATAGAAATATGGTAGCTTCTTCAAAATGGACAAATTAATTTTCTGCATTCAAGGGCATACTGATTCTAAACAAGGTTTAGACTTTGGATTCAGGTTAATGTAGCAAAGGCATTGGGTGCCATGAAGAACCCTCCTAAAACTTCAGTTCTCACCTGACAACACACATACAAGGATGCAGTGGTGAGTCACAGGTCCCATTGCTCAGACCTGACTGGGAGGTGCTGCTGAAAGATTAATTTCTTCACTCCAATAAAAGTAACATGGAAAATGGGACTTCCCTGCACTATCTTCACAGCTCCCTAACTCCAGGAGCTGTACACTGCCTAGCTGAAGTCATGGTTCCAAGGGAAAATTCTCAAGGATATCTTTGGGACCCAGAATGCCACTCACTATGTGTAGTGGGTGCAGACTTCTAAAGGAGAAGAAGAATCCTCTTCCATAACAGCCCTTTACACATTCATTTCAATTTTGCATGTCAGGAGTGAAGTAGCACACAACATATGTTTTACACAGACTTTGTTTGAATATTTCAAACACTTAAAAAGAGGGCAATGCAGACTTTGTCAAGGTTGGCTATTAGATCCAAGGGGAACTTAATAAAACTTTTCTTCAAAGCTTTGTGTTGTGGGGCATTTGGGTGGTTTTAGTTTGTTTTTATTTTAAATCTGCCTATTCCAATGAACCTGGAAAGTCCAGGTATGACAGCTTCCCCCTTAAGGCACAACTTCAACCTCCCAAAATAGTTCTATTTTTAGCAGATGAGGGTATCATTTTTATAATATTATTTCATAGATATTCTTTTCTTCCCAGTGCAATTTCTTTGGCTAAATCTAGAAAAACAAGGAACTGTTAAGAATGAACTGTGTCCTACTATGTGCAAGCTAAGTTGTCACTAAACCAGCTAGGAGATAAAGAAAAACTGAAGTATGACTAGCTATCTTAAAGGCATTCCTAACACAAATCTTATATTAGTCTTAATAACTGGGTATGGCTTATCTCCCCAGATTTTTAGAAGTGACCTGGAAGGCTTGGTTGGAGAGTTTTGTATACTTTCCCTTACTTTTGTCACAGAATGGTCAGGGTTGGAAGGGACCTCTGGAGATCAGCTAGTCCAACTCCCTGCTAAAGCAGATTCACTTAGAGCAGTTTGTACAGAACTACATCCAGAAAGGGTTTAAACGTCTCCAGAGAAGGAGACTCCACAACCTCTCTGGACAGCCTGTTCCAGTGCTCTGTCACCCTCAAGGTCAAGAAGCTGGTCCTCATATTCAGAAGGAAATTTTCGTGTTTTGGTCTGTACCTGTTCCCCCTTGTCCTGTTGCAGGGCACTACTGAAGAGCCTGGTCCTGCTGCTTTTGACACTCTGCCTGAAGATATTTGTATGCATTAGTAAGATCCCCACTTGGTCTTCTTGAGGTTAAACAGGCCCAGCTCTCTCAGCCTTTCCTCATAAGGGAAACATTCCAGTCCCCTCATCCCTGTAGCTCTCTGCTGGCCCATCTCCAGTAGTTCCTTGTCTCTCTCAAACTGGGGAGCCCAGAACTGGACATGGCACTCCAGGTGCAGCCTCAATGGGGCAGAGCAGAAGGGCAGGGTCACCTGCTGGCCACACTCCTCCTAATGCACCCCAAGATTTCTTTGGCCTCCTTGCTCACCAGGGCACACTGCTGGCTCATGGGCAGCTTGGTGTCCACCAGAACTCCCAGGTCCTTTGCCTCAGAGCTGCCTTCCAGCAGGCCAGCACCCACCCTGTACTGGTGCATGGTGTTATTCCTCCCTAGGTGCAGGACTTTATACTTTTCTTATCTTTCAGTTAAAGAAAGGAAAAAAGTAAATTTTATAGCAGATTACCTTTTCCTTTGTAAGTTCCTTTTAGCATGCTGCTTGGTTTTCCTCTTCTCCATTTCTAGTATTTATTTAGCTTCACCACAATGAGATCTTAGCTTCAAGGGGCAGAAATGGTGATTGTAACTTGTTTTGCATACCACACATTTTCCTCTGGTTTTAATTATCCAGCATGGTTGTTGCATATACATATTGTCTTTTACACAGCACTGGTACAGTATTTCAAACACACTTGTAGTATACTCCACAGGATATTCAGTAACCGCTGCTATTTATAGCAACAGTTCATGCTAAGCCTTCAGAATTACTGTGAAACAAAAAAGGTTGTGTTTTTTCAAATATTACACTTTGAACAATGGTTATTTTCCACTGGAACATCTAAATGTGTTTTCAGATACAATGTCCCAGTTTCCTTACTCATATTGAACACTATCAGGAGGGATCAGTGATGGACATATAGAGCAGAAAGCAAAAACTGTGCTAATTTGCTTTATAGACTAAGAAACACTCCTTGAAGTTGTAGAATTATGCTTGTGCTGTATCTCAGAGGGAAAAAAAAAGAGTAGATTCCAAGGAAAGTGAAAAAGGAGAGATAGATGTAGGTGTTTGTTTTTATACCTGTATATACATTTTTTCACCATATGTATCATATTTTAATTTACAAACACAACATAAATTTGACTTTAATGCATTTTATCTAAAAGTCGTGGTTTTGTTTGGTGTTTTTTTTTTTTTTTTTCAAATTAGGCTAAATACTTAGCTGTAAATTTGATAAACTTGGCACAGGAAGGAAAACAAAATATGTTTAGATTTAATTGAGTACCCTTGCTTGAACACTACAGGACTGCTGTGAGAGCTTTTATAGACTTTAAATCCCGTAAGTCATGAGTTTTCTGGTGCTGTATATGGATATTCTCTATCCCTGCCTGAGATACATAAGATATGAGCTTCCCCAAATGACTCTGATAACTCTTTGGCACCAAAGTGCCCAGACTGACTGGGTCTGAGAAATAAGGTTTGCCATTCCCAGGCATCCCCAGCAGCTCTGGTAGAAGGTGAATTTTTCATTATTAAATTTAAATTTAATAATGTCAAGAATTTGTGGCAGGTATGAGTATTACACATATGGGCACTTTGCTCATCCTTGAAAACAAATTACTGTCAGACTGCAATTCAGACTACATGAGCAGTACTGGACAAAAACAAACACCAAAACATCCTTCTCTGCCTTTAGTGGTCTCATTGCTCTGAAGTGTTCTGTAACACTTCTGGAAGAATACTCATGCATCCTTTGCATTTCAAGGGTTCTGTAAAATCAAGTATCTTCTGTACTTGTACATTTTCTCTTGTCATGCCTGGTCCTATAATTAAGCCAGAGTGGCATTTTACCTCCTCTCTACCTCAAGACCATAATTTCCCAAATGCATGAAGTCAATTATTTTCCTTCCCTTTACAAAACTTTCTCTGTGTGTTTGCAGATTTTACCCATTTTGTCTTATTTCCCAAATAATGTGTTTCTGCCATTCTGTCTTACAGATTTCCACTGCTCAAGTTCCAGACCCACAAAAGTTAAATTCCCAGTGAGACAGATATTGTAACAATCCCTTTGAGAGCACACTGACTCCCAAGGATATCTCAATCGCCTGATGAGAACACAGGCACTATCATCTCTTTGTTCCTGGCCCAAGAAATATTTGTTTCAGCTTCTCTTTAACAACAGGATCTTCCACATTTGGTGAAACATTCAATGATACAACAGGTAAAAAGAAAATGAATGGAACTTTGGAGCCTGTATCTGACCTCCTAAACTGTGCTGCCGTATTGGTTTTGTTTGGTTTGCTGGAGGAGTAGGGAGTGAGCTGAAATTTTGACCGCTGGGTGATTCATCCTCTTAGATGTTTGGGTTCTATTGAATTCAATGTTTCAAAACACGTCCTCTTGGCATATTTCATTCCTGGCCATTCAAAGTACAAAATATGCAGCTAGATTTGTTTTAAGGGAGTTTCAGTGTTTTTCTGCTTATCACAATAACCAGTAGCCAGAAGAGGAAACTTTATATTAGAAATCAGACTTGTTTTTTACACTGACAATAATTAAACACTGAAATCCTATCATTAATGTGCTGTTCAACTCTGCCTCTGCAAGTCTTTAAGACCATTTCTAGAAGAAATGTAACTCCACCAGATGTTATCTATGCTCACATACTACAATACTAAGTAACAATGTAAAGCCTTAACACAGACATAAGAATTGTGGAAGAAAAACTGTCACCTTTGCTATTCACAGTACAGTCGAATCACAGAATGGTCAATGTTGGAAGGGATCTCTGGAAATCACATAATGCAGCCCCCTGCTAAATCAGGTTCACCTGCAACAGGCTGCACAGAATCATATCCAGGAGGGTTTTGAATGTCTTCATAGAAGGAGATTCCACAACCTCTCCAGGCAGCCTGTTCTTGTTCTCTGTCACCCTCAAAGTAAAAAAAAAGTTTTTCCTCATATTCAGAAAGAACTTTTTGTGTTGCATTTTTTGCCAGTTGCCCCTTCTCCTTGTCAGTGGCTGCCACTGAAAAGAGCCTAGCCCCATCCCCTTAACATTTGCCCTCAAGATATTTGTACACATTGGCAAGATCCCCTTTAAGCCTTCTCTTGTCCAGGTTAAACAGGCTCAGGCCTCTCAGGGCTCAGAGCATTAAATTAAGTGATCAAAATTAACTGACCTTCCTGCTGTTTCCTACCCATAAACACTCCCTAGCCTACAGGACTATCCCACTGCTTCTCCTTCCTTGCCTACCCCTCCTTGATTAGTTTGTAGCCATCCATTGCAGCACTCCAGTAATGTGAGTAATCCCACCATGTTTCTGTGATGGCAACTAAGTCATAGTTTTCCTGCTGCGCAATGATTGCCAGCTTACCCTGTTTGTTGCCCATGCAGTGTACATTGGTGTACATGCACTTCAGTTAGGCTACTGATCCCATCCCTTTTTGGGGGAAAGAAGCCTTAATTCCTACATGACTACTCTCAGACACTTCTGTGGTTTCTAACACATCAATAACCTTGGTGTCTTTGCTGCTGTGTAGATTTCCATCTCCTACCTCCACTGAAATGGCAGAGTGACAGACCTCACTAGCACACCATCCCTCAAACGTATGTGCTACCCTCAGGCTTATCTCTAGTGAGCCTGGCTTTATCCCTTTCCAATCTAGTTTAAAGCTCTTTCAATGAGCCCAGCTAACTCCTGTGCACAGATCCTTTTCCCTTTTAGAACAATTGTACCCCATCTGTCACCAGCAGGCCTGTTCTCATGTAAACCAACCTGTTGTTCCAGTTTGAGTTATAGCAGTCAGGCTTCCTTCTCTTCATCCCCAATGGCTCACCTCTCCTGGTGTCTGATCCAGATCCCCAGGCTCTCCCCACCTATTTCAACATGATCCAGATCGCAGGCTATCCCCACCTGTCTCCGCTACATTGGGCGCCACCGTCACTGCTCAAAACTTCAAATGTCCCCCAGCACAGCCATCACCACTGTCACTGCTCATTACACTTAGTCTCATAATCTGAAGGTCCTGAGTTTGAGCCTCACACAGGGCACTAATTGTTGTAGCACTAGCAAAACTAGCTTGCTGCAACAAGGCTTTTACCATCCCATAACAGATTAATTGCAATAAGTAGTTCCCACACCTTGCCCCAGCACAACCACCAATCCCCCCCCACGTTTTCAAAAGTTCATCTACCATCCGTGCTGTTTCTTCTCTTCAGGACAGTCCACCCTGCTTCTTGCCTGTGCCACATCTGGAGTCTTCCTTCTGGCTCCTCTTCCAGGATCTCTTCTTCTGCCAGGGACCTCTCCTTGTCTCTCCTACATGCAGGGCACTCTCTCTCTCTCTTCTCTCTGCTTCTTCCAGGTCTCTCTTCATCCAGCACTCCTCTTTCATGCCCCATAGAGCTATTTAACTGCTTAGCAGGAACCAGCCACAGCTGCACATGATCCAAATCAGCCAAACCACCGCCCATGAAGCAAGGCCACAGCGGTATATTATCAATGTTAATTAACCTGCCTTCATTCCTCTATAATTCCTCTACAACCCATGATCAAAAACTCCAAAATTCTGCTGGTGACACCAGGCTCAGAGCCAGGTCTCAATCTGCTGGTGCTCTCTGTTTCTTCCCTCATCATTCCCTGCAACTGGAAGGATAGAGGAGAACGCTACTTGTGCTCTTGATCCCTTGACCAGTCATCCCAAGGCCCTGAAGTCTGTCTTGATTGCCCTCACGCTTCTTGTTGTAACTTCATTGCTGCATGTACATGATCCATATATTATGAACGGTTAATATTTAGGAACAACATGGTAGCTGGCAAATTGGTATCACAATGTTGGAGAAATGCTGTCTAGAAAGTGGAACATAGCTGGTTTGAAATCTAATTCTTGATTCTGCAATTCTTGCCTGTAAGTCGACTATTGCTGCTTCAACACAAAATCCAAACACTGCAGCTCAAATAAAGACACACAGTATATTAGGACCAATACTGTACTCTCACGTACCTTAAAAAATGCAAGATATCTTTATGCTGAGTTAGTATTATTATCAAGATTAAACAAGTAAAAGGGAAAAATGAGAGCAGCAGATGCACTTGCAATGCTGTCAAAGGAGAAGGCAAATCTGCTTCTTATATTACTTATTTATTTTTTATTCAGGATTTAGAATTTACTGATGAATCTTTTTGTCACATCATCCATCATAGCCTGGCACTAGAGAGAAGGAAGATAGAAAAATTAAAAACCTGCTTGTTACTGTAAACTAAAGAGCATGAACAACATCCATCAAAGGCAGACAGAGGAGAGATAAAAAAGTATTATCTAGAGCCAAGTGATACATGCTGATTTTATTTTAAACATTTATTAAAATGCTCTAAATGCAGATTCACTTTCCTTTGCTAAATATTTATTGTTATTTCTTTTGCTATGGACTGGAAACTGCAAACAGTGATAAATTAATTGTAAAGGACTGTGATTTTACTCTTGCTTTTACAAACACATTTACATCTTCTGCTGAAGTTCTATTTTTTAGCTTTGAATTAGCAGAGATGCATCCTATATTAGCTGTTAAACAAGATGCTCTTTCCTTTTCTCTGCTGAGTCACAGGAGAAGGCATCTGTCATTAGTGGAGGACAGATACTGCACAAGGAACGTCATACAAAGCTGGCTGCTGCCAGTGGAAGTCTTTTCATCGATTCAGTAGGCTTTAGATCAAGCTAGAGATCAACTCCTGTGTACCCCCAAACCATAAGTATCTGAGCTTTTATTTACAAAGAAATACAGCTTTCTACTTCTTCAGAGGTAGCCTGAATGCCAATCTATTTCCAAATTGGAGCTAATGCAACCATAACCTCAGATTATGCAGCATCAAAAAGTAGACCAGAATGGCTTGTCTTTGTGGATAAAATTGCAAGATGATAGCAGTGCTACTGGGTCATAGACAGCCAGAGCAAGGAAGGACTGAGAGTGTAAAGACTGCTTGGACACATAAATACACAGTGGGAAACCTCTAACAAAGGAAACCCAAGCATGCACAAAACAAAATTTGTAGGGCCTTGCTGAGAGGGAGCTCCAGTAGCTCTACCCAGCAATTGCACCAACAGAGCTAAAGGGAATGGAGAGGACCTCTTTTGGCTACAGGGGAAAGGAGAAAGAAGTATTTTTGAGGAACTTCACAACTAAAGCAGAGAAGAAAGAAAATTAGGAGAGTTGGGGAGGGTGAGTTGAAATCAAAGACAGCGTCATGAGCTTAGCCCATGTGCATGTTAATGAAAGGCAAGGGGACTGCATGAAAACAAAAATAATGAGACATGCCAGGAAACTACAGTCTAGAGCAATGTGTTACCCCTACCAGGGAAGAAAACAATTTCATATAAAGTAATAGATTTAGAATTACTTTTAACCTAACAGGAAAAAGATCTGTGTATCAACACAGACGGTATGTTGAACTTGGTTTCTCAAGGCAAATAAATTTCCAGAAAAGCTAATAATTTTCTATTCCATTAGGATAGCATAGAGAATAATATGAGAAAGTATGTTAGTACAAGTTGACTCTCATTTTCAGTACAGGACTGATTTGCACTACATTATTCCAGTTTTGTGTCAGCAAAGCTTCATTAAAATTGTATACTATCACAAAGTACAGATAGCCAGCCAGCTGCATTACATTCTGTTTGCAGCAAAAGAGTTCATCTTTCAGCAAAAGCATATTGTTTGCTGGCACAATATGCTTTGTAAGGGACTCCTGCCTCTGCAGTTGTCTGTTCTACAAGGTCAAAAATAATCCCTTCACCTTATTCACGGCCATCACCTTAAATATGGGCCCTGTGAGAAATTTCAAGATCCCCATTTCTGCACCGGGTCCTCAGGGCTGTGCTAAAATGAATATTCATGTATTAACCTCATTTAACTTTGGTTATCTGATTTAGAAGTTGGTGGGCTTTTAGGTTCTTTGCTAAGTCTTGAATCATCCTTTGAGAAATCTGTTGACATATTTAGAGGCAAAGCTTCATTTTCAGGCACTTAAGGTAGATATATCAAGATAGACCTTATGTTAGGACTGTATGTGGTTAAATTTTGGTTAAATGACCACAGAAGTAACATATTTACTATGTAAATTCCCATTCACCAAATTTTAAAACACTTACCTACCAACAGAAGGAAGTCTGAATTGTGCTTATTTTTAGTCACTCATTCCAAACAACAGAACTTAATGGTAAATGCCTCCACTGCCTCCCAAAATGAATGGCATTTGCTAGTTTTCCTGAGAACTGAGTTTTATTTTAGTTGTGCCACTGGGTTTAGAGGAACTAGACTGCAGTAACAGATCCCTAACCTGACAAGAGTAACACAGATAGAAGCCTGTAGCAAACATATCCACGTACCAATAAAATAGAAGAAATACACTTTTCTCTACCTAAACATGCTTCCTGCGTGAGATTTCTTCTGTTCATCTTCCTTGTGACTTTAAAAGATAAATAGAAAAAAAAGCACTCTGAATGTCTTTTTTTTTACTGAAGTGTAAATTCAGGCTCCAACTTTTCTTTTGATCTTAACTTGATGGATATTCACAGCTGGAGACTTCTCACTAGAGTTAACGAGCACCTTCAATTTGAGCTAGCTGACCCATGGTCTGGGTTCCAAATCAAGTGCTCAATTGTGTGCTGCAATTGCAAACAGCATGCAGTGACTGCTCAGAGTTTACCTAAGTGCTCAAAACCTGAGTTAACATCACTGTGATAACAAACCAAGAGCTTATATAAAGGACAAACCTGGAGATCAACCCTAAACTGTATCACCTGCTGTGGGCCTCAGCAGGGTATTGCTGTAGTCAGAAACCAGTGGAGAGCTTCACCAAATGCCTCAATCCAGACCTATGTATAACCCCAGAAATCAATTGTCTTTTGGAGAGTATTTAATTCTCAGTCTCTTTGGTGAAGTTCCCAAACAATGCTAATTCTGATGATGAATTTCCTGATGGAAGCTTGTCTCCTAGGAAATGAGCTGTTACCATCACTACAGACATTTTACATGTGCTATGGAAGAGATTGGACTTCGAAAAGTGTAAGTACCTCTTACCTGAGTTAGATCAATGAACAGGGTAAAATCTTTCCACGTATCGGACCCAAGTGAAATTTTCAGTCAAACAAAAATAAGGTGCTTTTTTAAAAAAATTCTAGTATATTAAGAGCACAGGTTATTCTGCAAATGCATTTCAAAAGGCTAGGTAATGAGTTCCTATATCACATACAACTAGTAACCTCTTCTCTATTTGCTTCATAAGTTGAAGGATAAAATTCTGTGTACAATGGGAAGCAGTTATCAGGCAGTTCACTGTTTATGGTTTTAAATTACTTGATTATGCAGTTAGAAAGGTAGATCTATGAGAATATAGTGGAAAAAACCCACATCCTGCTTTAAAATATTGTTATGTATATTTGATGAAAAACATAAAATGTACCTGAATGACTACAGAACATTCTTCAGATTTCAAGAAGTGCGTCGAAATCAAGCTTTCCATTTTATAAAGGGAACTGATACATGTTGGTGACTGATTTTGAATCTAAAGAATATTTTATAGCATTAAAGATCTAGGAGTAAATAGAAAATTGGAGCATGGCTCTTATAAAAAATAATAAAGCCATAGAACAAGGTTCAAGGAAATGAGAGTAAAGGAAAGAATATAAATGACTTCAAGAGATTACTAGGATACGATTGTTTCTCAACAAGGAATAGACTGATGAATATGATGAAAACGTGAGAAGCTGAATTGTAGGAATACGATAAACCTGGGGAGGGGGAGGGAAGTACACATGCTGAGCTGCTTGGGCACTTTGTATTTCAAAAGTGTTTCATGTTCACTAGCCTCTGACAGAATTCTTTATCAGTTTGATTTGATTGTACTGCAGGGTGCACTGTGACAGACTTTTGCCAGAGCTGCCCATTGCTTCAATGAGAGTTGTTAGCTAGAAAATGTGATGCTGTCTTTAATTATTTCCCTTGAAATATGGAGCCCTATTGTGTGTACTGCGTATTATTTTTAAATAAGATTCAAGCCTTCGAGAAAGCCACATGTGGCCAAGTTTGCTGAGGCAATCCTAGGTTTTTGCATGCTTTTTAGGGGACATTTTCTCTTTTTCTTTTTACAGGGAGCTTAATGTGGCTTGGTTTTCATTTGGGCCATCAAGATGTTCAGCATGTAGCAGCTGTTACATGTTTGTTCAAGTATATCATCACCCTGGTAAGCCAGGGTTCCACAGACCATTTTCACCCTGTGTAGTTGTTACAGCTACTGTTTGAAGGCAAGCTTTCAGGTTTGTCTGAGTTGGCAACCTGGCCTAAAAATAATTAACAAGCGGAGAAGAATTGGTGCAAAATGCATCAAGATTAAGTAAGTGGTGGAAGTGTACACCTAATTTGTTTTCTTTTCTCACATCCTTTGCTTTTTGAAAGACAAGTATAGTTCCCCTGCCTTCAGCAGGCTCCAGTGCTCTTAACCAGGTCCTCTCTACACTGGTGGGAGCCAAGGATAGTTCAAAACTTGCATACCAAATGACAAAGCTAGTAATCTTAATATAAAATACTGAAAAGTACAGGCTTGCTTTTGCTTTTTGAAATAGTCTTTGTTTCCTAAGCTCACTTTCCTGTTGTTTTCAGCTGGAATGGCAGCAGGCCTGTAAGAATGTCACTTATGTCTAATTATATAGACTGTATTGTCTGATTTCAATTGACATGTGTTCTGTGAGGGTATTCATACACTCCTAAACTTAGAGACTTCTTGTTCTTTCCAATTACAGAAGTAACAGAGGCTGCAGTTAAAATCAAAAGCGAAATTTGGCAAAGGAAAATAGGGAATGTTGTTTGCCTGTGTCTCTACACTTTCACTTTGTTTCTCCTGCTTTAGCTATACCCTTGTCTAGACTCAGTCATTATGTTAAATGAATAAATTAATATCTGAACCTGGGAAAGTCAAAGGGTATTGTCTGTTTGTCTGTTTGTTTGTTTGTTCAAACATGAGCATCCAGAGATTTATAGAGCATCTCACCCTTCTGAACCTGTTCAGGCTATCACATGAACTCTCTTTCCTCAAAGGAACTTTGTATCTATCTTGTGAACTCTCTCTGGAAACATAGAGAGGAAAATGCTCCTCTCAGGCTGGATTTGCATTCACCCAGTGCTGAGCACAGTGGCTGTGATCCAGCAAAGCATTTAAGGTTAGTTTGTCTTTAAGCATAATTCCATTGAAGTTAGTGGCATCATCCATGTACTTAAATTTAAACTCATAGTTAAGTGCTTTGCTGGATCACAGCCACTGTGCTCAGTACCTTACAGGACTGAACTCCATATCCTCTTTGACACTGGCCTAAGGTAAGATATACAGAGATGTGTGAATATGTTCTTTATAGTATAAAGGTTAAATACGATATTATTCTCAGGATTACTTCATATACTATTCAATAAAAGACACTCTCCTGTTTCTTAAAACTCTTGCCAATTGTACTGAAAGCGAGGACATTACGATTCCAAAATAATCGAATCTAGACTGACACTTATTTTTTTGATCATACTGAATTTTATAACTCGGGAGATTCAGGTTAGGTTGGCGTTCTGAATGAAAGTAATTTGTTAACACATGTAAATCCCTGCAATGTTCTGTTGACAAAGGCTAACTTAATACACAAAGGTTTCAACACATCTCCAGTGCTAGTATACATTTTAAATGAAAGTGCATTTTCTAGTTTGGACTGTCAGGAACCATTTGGGGCTGATTGAATGTCAAGAGCTTCAGGCAGCCAAAGTTAAATATTTCTGTACAAGTTTAAAGCTGGTTTGGATAGCGTGTCCTATTATTGCTCTTGAAATATGAACATAACTTGAACATTTCTACCTCACTAAATATGTAATCCACTATAAAAATGATCGTTGACATCTGCTGAGGTGTGTTATTGACCTGGTGAGCTATTTACTAAGTGGAATATTTATAGCTGTAAGAATTACGGAATTAATTCAGCTAGATAAGGAGAAAACCGCTCAGAGTTTGCACAAAATTTAGGGGTCTTGAGGGCTTTGGGTTATTTGTGGTTGTGGTTTGGTTTTTTTTATTTATTTTCATACATATGTCAAAGGTACACAGTGCACTACTGTCTCCGCTGGATTAAACCAACTATAATGCCTATATATGGAATTAATTTATTACTAAAAATACTTTTTTATTGGCTGTATCACAGAATTTTCAAAGATTATCTCAAATCAGTCTAATGTGAAGAAATTTGACTGTAAACTTGGATTCACTTAAGAGGTGTTTTTTCTCCTCCTTCTTTGTGCTTTCTCTTTTTTTCCCTGGTAAGTATCCTTTTCAAATTTAAAGTCCATATTCCTTATCTGGATATAGCCAATCAGACTTTTTATCTGCACAGACTAATGATACATTCCAAGTATTATTTACTTGATTATAAAGCCTGGTTTGATGGGATACAATCACTTTTCTGTTCTCAGTGACCCACTGAATGATGACATTACTCAGAATTCCATTTAGATGATGCAAATGACCTAATCGGCTTGTCTTCTGCCATGGCAATAACTGAACTCAAATGTCACAGCAAACTTAGTAAACAAAATCTCCCTTTTCTGTAACTGAAATTATATTATGGGAAGCTTAGGAATATTGGCTATGGAAACTATCTTGTTTCTTTCACTTACATGATATAGGTATACACATCCATACTTTATATCCTGGCATTTCAGAATTTTGTAGTCTAAGCAAATAAGAAAGAAAAAACACATAATAAAGAAGAAGAATTACACTAAATTAAAACTACATCCAAGTTATTTTGTTTTGATTTCTATAACATACTATGCCTTTATTCAAAATTTGAGCAAAGTTTTCAATGAAGCAAACATTTCTCTTCTGCTTACTCAAGTGCTGATCACAGTTGCTCTGTTTCCTCTGTCTCTTTTTCTACCTTTATAAAAAGCCTGAGTTGAACAAGCCATTAGTTAGCATCAGTAAAGTATTAGCAGAAATAACCACAGTAGCTCAGGGTTATTTGTATCACATACTGTGATATGGGTCACACAGACATCAAAATTAACTTTAAACTGTATGGCTTGGTAGCAGTTTAGTTTTGACAGCATTAAGGCTCCTGGGAAACAGCTACCCGTTTCTGCTTATGAGGCCTATGTATCTATCTCTGAGCTTGCTTGTTTTTGATACCTTGAACATTGGATAAAGTATCTAGTGATAAAAAGACAAATAATAATTACATGTCCTGCTCTCATATCTTGGTTACTATACAGGTTTCAACAAAATTATCACCTAATAAGATGGGCATAGTCTTCTAGATTGTCTCAGATACACAGAGGTCCTTTACCAAAACCAAATATTTGAAACTCCAACCCAGTCCTTGCTTGCACAACAATTCAGCTGTGGCATATGAAGGCACAAACCCCATGTGAGATCCTTTACTGCATACATAAGTGCTGGTTATATACAATTGCTTATCCACCCAAGTTCTATGTGCAATATGTGCAATAAAGCACCTTTGTAGCCAGTTCACACTCAACCAAGCTGTTTTTCTCCCTCCATGCTCATCTGAGGATGTCTCTTCTTCCCAGATTAGGATTTAAGATGTAGGAGGCTCTGGGCAGCCCCTTTTTGCAGACAGGTGTGCACAGAATTGATTTGCAGGTGAGCTCAGAGAGCCACATTTAGTGCTAGTTGCTTCCTCACTACATTTTAAGGAGGGGTCCTCAAACTTTTTAAACAGGGGGCTGGCACATGGATGAAGTGGCAGGCAGTCATCTGCGGCTGCTTGGTTTCCTCCCTCAACCCCGGGCAGGGTTCTGTAAATACCGGGGGCCAGATTAAGGACCCTGGGGGGCTGTATCCAGCCCACAGGACGTAGTTTGAGGACCCCTCTTTTAAGGCATAATCACACTGCAGCCTGGCACCCAGATAATGAACAAAGCCTTTTCTTTATCTCCACATCCAAGGCTTGGGAACAAGCAGGATAAACCTGCACAGATTTCAGAAAGAGCCCTTATGTTTGGCAGCATCATAGAAAAAAAAGGTCTTGGTATGTAGTAGTGAAATGCTGCCTCATTGCAAAATGGAGTGATGAGCTTCACTTAGAGAAGTAGCAATATGTTTATTGATATAAACCAACAATTTAACAGAATTTGATAGTAAATGAGGCAGTGGTTTAACAAGATGTGATGGCAAGGTACACTTGATTATTTACTGCATAGAGGACAGGGTCAGACAAAACTGTCAGTGAGACCCTCCTGTCGAGTCATGGGGGTCAGAAAGCTCTCCCTTGTGCTCTCATCTCCCTCTCAGAGAGGAGTTTAGGAGAGGCTGGATTCAAACTTAGTCAACTATTTACATCTAGAGGATTGTATGTGCACAATCTATCCTTTGTATCACTTCGCTAAGATTTCAGAGTTTATCATGCTATAGAATCTGTTGGGACAAGGAATCTCTCAACCTTGAGGAGTAACCTTAGGAGGTATCCCTACTCAAAGGGAAATCCTCGTATGCAGCCTGTTGTCATGCAGGAGAGCTCAACAGGTTCTAGGCTGTCCACTATTTATGGAGTAAGATGATTGACTTATAGTAATATTTGCATACCAGCTGTATTTCACTTGGCACATGCTCAACTAGCCCTCAACTGCTGAGCAAAATTTATGAACCTTAGCTGTTTTGTTGTTATTCTCAAAGTCCAGCTTAAGCCAGATGCAGCTGTGATGACCACCACTGGGAGCTATTGCTTAAGCAGAAAGGTGTGTGTGTGGTGATTACACTGCCATTTGCCAGCTAGACTTTCCAAATATTTTACCGTTTTGTCAACATCATTCTTAGTTAACAGTAAAGGAAATTTGATTGTTTCAAGGGAGTTCTTATGCTGAGGCAATGCTAATTACGGTATTTGTGCAAAAGTGAGAAGTAAAAGTAGCTACCCATGTTAGCAGTGGCTCATCATAAGTGATTTCACCTTCTAGTTCTCTATGCTTTTGATTTTAGGCAGATTCACATGCACCATATACTCTTTCCATAATAAGATTATGTTCCTGCCATACTACATATCTCTTTTTAAGCTGAAGGTCAAGACTGAAGTTTGATGATCTGCAACTATTGGTGAGGCTGTGTCTCAGTGCTGCAGTGTTCTTATCATGTCAGTGAATCTGGTTATTTTTCTGTTTGCAATGGCTGCCCACAGGAAGATTCTTACGGATGTCTGCTACATGTACTATACCAAAGCATATGAATCTAACATGGAGATAGAAGTTTCAAATTTGGATTCATATCCTTTCTTCATTCAGTTCAAATGAACTGATTAGGGATGGGTATGAAAGACTGATTTCTAAATTCAGCAAAGTTTGGGATTTTCTCCAAGAATTCAGATAACCACAATTAAAAAGGAATAAATAGTGAATATAGGGAATCCAAACAAAATTTGAAGCAGAACTATACTGGCTTTGTATTTGTTTACATCACAGCAGTCATGTCAAAACTCCATTTTTCATACAGTTATTAAAATAAAATATTAAATACTAAAGATTAATAAACTGATACATTATTTTGCTATGAAAGCTATCCCCTAAAAGTATAGAAAAAGTATTTTCTAAACTGTGGAATTACTCCATAATTTTAAAAGTTTTTTACTGACTTAAGCACTGTATTTATATCTTTGAACTGACCATATCTTCCAGTTACAGTTGTCAGTCCTGTTTATTAACTTCTACTTATGGTCAGCAACCCAAGCTTATAAAGCCTATTTTATTGTTATGGATATATATCTTTATGTACACACACATAGACAAAATAATATTAGTTATATTTAGTATAAAAAGGCACCCAGAAACATTCTGAAACATTGAAGGCATGATAAAATATCTATTATATACTATTAACTTAAAATGAATTGTACAATCTGGAGATGCGCATCAGCCTCATTGTTCATTGCATCTGTCGTCTTCTAACAGATTTTTATTGTTTCCTGTCCCTGTTTTCCTTTCAATTTTATCTGAAATAGGAGTAAATTGATTTTAAGATCCTGGTGAGTCTGCCACAACAGTCTGGGGAATTGGATAATAAATGTTCTACAAGAGCCAAGCCATGTCATCAACCTTATTTTACTGCAGCTTGATGCTCTTTTTGCCATAAAGATAATTGTATTTCACATACAGAAAACTGTATTGAAAATTAATCCCACATTCTCCAACCTTTTTCCTCCAATTTTTCCTCCTTGCCTACAATCAGATATTCTGCAGTTTCTTGGTGTTAAGTTTTTAAAAGGAGTAGTAAAATTTTCAACGCCTTAAACACAGAAAGGACAAATCAATTAGCTTTTATCTATTCACAGGAAATTATAGTTGGATTTTCCACAACTTTAATAATTATGATTGTGTGGACCTCATCTGTCATCACTCTTGGTTATTCATTTCATATTTGAGACTTAAAAGGAGAGGACACTGGCACTGGGAGTATAAAGAACCTTTCTTTGCTGAAACAGTTATATATCAGTATCCTCAAGATCATTCTAGTCCCTGGGTTTCATAAATGGCATGTGACAGATTAAATGATGATGGGACCATTTGTTCATCCATGTAGCAAAGACCACAAGAACCAAGAGCACCTCTGAAACCCAGAATCTAAGAAGGATTCTAGTCAGCAGTCTGGTAGATCTAGAAAAACTCAAAAGGAATAGTTCTCACTGCAAATTGCTTTATTCGTTATCATCTTGCCTATACCTATGCTGGGTATTCAAAGTCTTGATATCTCACTTTTGTAGTTTAACTTAATGATTTTGCTTTTGTGTTTTCTGACAGAAACTTCATTAATTTTATGAAGAAAACAAATCCCATGTTAATTATATTTTTTTGCTTGTAGATAATGAGACTGATGGTTAGAGAAAATTGTTGACTTAAAAATTAAAACTTGAAAGAATGAAACAAATTGAGAGAGGTAGCCATACCTTTCTTTCCCCTGCAACATCACGAGTCCAAACAGTATTGCTCTGTGCAAGTATGAGTTAAATACTGCTAAAATTAAACAATTTATGCACACATGCTCACATATACATACATATTTTCACTCAGTGTTTAGAAAAATCAAACAAAAACTAATGTTCCCTAAACATTACTTTATATAACACAATGAAAGTGTTGTTTATGGACTAAACAATATGTATTTCAAGCCAATAAAGAAGACCTTTTAAGCAATTTGACTCGTTAGTTACCTTGGGAAAGGTAGTTAGCTCTATTAAATAAAAATCATTTGGGTCTTCTGTGCTCTTATTGTTGAATCTGTCACATTAATTCCACAAAGACTATGTGAATTAAGAATGAACTAGCAAGGCCTGAATAAGATACATATCAAGAAAGGGAATATGCAAAATTTCTTTTCACAAAGAAAGGCACTTCTAATACAGAAGTGTGATTTTATGGTAAGCTTAAATTGACTACTAGAAGTTAACAAATATAGCCAACTGTATCAGTTAAGATTTGTTGTTGCTGTATAAAAGGTCAATGATCATGTGTTATTTTGTTTATATGTGGAAAGATATCACGCAAGGCCTACAGACTGCATAAACAGCTTTGTCATTTCTTTTTTTGCAGAACACAAGCAAGGTTATAGCTGTGAAGGAATGCAAGAGGACAATGTTGCATTGGAAATGTTTTGGTGGACTTGTAGCAAAGGCCTGAAAAGTGGTGGGGTTTTTTGAGTAATTTTTTATGTAATCCTACTTGTCAGAGAGTTATCATTAATATTTTAACCAAAATACCCAACAAGAACTTCTCTCTGTTGTTTGTTATCTACCTCTGATACGGATGTACTAGTGCACTTCTGTAAATATAGCAAATTATACTAAGAAAATAACAGACTTCATTTTACTGACTTATCCTATTAGGACTTGACCTTCAGTGACCCAGACCTGTTACTGCATAGCAGAATGACAACCACAAGTGAACTTAATGAAAGGCCATCTTATCTTACCTGAGAGTTTTCTTCCTCTTTAATCTCATTTGGCTATCCCCATGTATACTCAAATAAATATGTTGTAATATACTAAAGCTTCTAGACATCTAAGCTTTAAGAGGTGCAACTGAGCCACCCTGTACTTTAACAAATAGATGGAGGGGAATGTGGGTCTTTCTTTACATCCCTGAAGAGGTGCAAAGAATTAATATTTGTGGCTAGTATGTATTTCATAAGCAAGTAAATCAAGGAGTCCAACTGAAGACCAAGCACGGCTAGGCAGGTAGTGTGAAAAGAAAACCACTTTTGCAAGGGAAAATGCAACTCAGTTTGCTTCCATGGGAGGGATAACACTGGATTCAGGCTATGCAAAACAATTATTAGACTGTGAATCACATTTTTTGTTTGGTTTTTTGGTGGTTTTGTGGGGTTTTTTTTTTTTAGATTTGCAATTTCTTAGCATAGTCCATAGGAAAACATACAAACAGTCCTCCCCAACACTTCAGCAGTTTGCATAGAAATACTTCATCCTTTACAGAGGCTATAAAGCTTTCTCTCACTGCTTAATTCTCTTTAGAATATCATAAAAAATACTGTGGTGAGATGGACTTTGTACCTTTGTGGAAGGAAGGAGCTCAAAGGAAAGGTCTATCATTTTCTTAAAAATGTTACTTATTTTTGCTGGGGCTAGATCAGAGCCTGGTACAGATACTGTAAACTCTTTGATTCCTGCTTTCACACTCTGATGCTTCCAAGACAATTATGCCTATTCTAATTAAACATTTGCCATAGTCAGTGTGTAGGCAGTGTAGACTATAATGTTTCCCCATAAACAGGATCTGACATAATACAGAACCAAAACTCAAAGTGTTCCTCATCTTCCAGATCTTACACAAGCTACTGAGCTTCTCAGCCAGGGTTTGAAGGTGGTTTCAAACCCAGATATTGAAGAATAGAGGCAGTTAAGATTCATAATTGAAAGATAATGCAGAGGCATTCATCTGTGAAGTGTATGCATGTTTTCAATTAGTTGCAAATGTTCTTTATGCAGTTCAGTATATGAGACAGGTTAGCTTGGAAAACCTGTACACCCTTTCAAACAACAGAGATGCACTTTAAGACAACTCAGACAATTTGAAACTGGGGAAAATACTTGAATAGATAAAGTGAAAGGAGGAAAACTAGGAACATGCTAGCTATTGTGATGGAGTAATAATGAGACACAATGAACCAGAGATCCCTTCTGGTTGTCAGACCTACCTTCTGAATGTGCACACTGCTTTCTCAAAAGTGCAGGATACGTTTACAAAAGCACCTTTAAATGGTCTTGATCACCATCTATACCTATACAACCCTATTATAGATATGAGGAAATTAGGGTTTTGCTGCTCTCATGACCAACACTCTGTCTTGAAACAGAGCACCCTGGGGGAGTCAAAAACAAGTCCCAGCGTTTAGAGAGTATGAAGACAGATATGCAAGGGGAAAAAAAAAAATGCCATACCTGCTCTCTCCATAAAATCAGTTGTCTCTTGCTGTCAAGCAACTCCTCTTACATTCCCTTTTCTATGTGTGGCTGCATCTGAGCATTCACTCATTATGTACATCATTTATCACTACCAGCACTGTGGAGCTACATGAGCATCTGTGGTATACGTAGTATGTTTTGGATGAAAGCTCTCCCTGTTACCTTTAACAATGCCAATTGTTCTACATCCCCAGTGTTCTGCACTCATCTTTGGTGGTTAGAAACAGCATTCCCAGCTGCAGTGGGAAAGAGTTTTGAATAAATATTAGGCAGACAGAAAACATATTACTTGTAAGTTTTACATGAATTTCTATTTGAAACTATGAGTAGTACAGTAAGTTTTAACATTCTTTGTAAGTGTCTAAATTAGGAGCTTACTTTATTAATTGTCAGAAGGCATCCGAGGAAATACCATTATTGTCCTAAACTTTCCAATCAATAAAAATAATCAGGCATTTCAGGTTCAAGATATTGCTGCATTAAGTGGTCAAGTTTGAATTCAGGCTTGAGATCTCAGACCCAGGAGGCTCTGACATTGTAGATACATTGCTGGTAGCAATTCCAGCCATGCAGCACCTTGGTAGAAGTAATTTTTTCCTTCAAATGCTAACTACATTTTTTTGTGTCACAATAGGATAGCTTCTCTGGTACAAACTACCCTATTTGCATCATTCAGTCTTCAGAAGTGTTGGGCATGAGGAAACTTCCTGATGCATAGAGAGGTCTGGTTCATCTCTCACCGTGCTGTCCAAACAAAGCTGTCTGTGGCTGCTGTGACAACAAGAACACCAGCTGAGATCTGTAAGAAGGAGACCACCTCACTATCTCTCGGTTCCCTGGTTAGGAGTCACATACATCCAAAGCTAAGAAGGCAGAATGATTCCTCAATTTCTGTTCTGTCCTTGATATTGGGAACTTCTGGAGGAATCCTAGATAGGAAACTACAAATACATGTCTTGGCAGACAAGGTCACAGAGAAGTTGTGTTCACCTTTACCTTTTCAGTGATAGTTGAGGACAGAGACCAGCACTTGGTGGTGGGATTCATGACTCCTCAAATACATATGCTTACTTGAATAATTTGGATAATAAGGCTAAAATCTTAGAATTAAAATCATACTAGGATGTTATCAGAAAAATTGTGTTGAAGCATGTAATTTTCAGGCTTACAGTCTAACTTTTTTTCTTTTGAGCAACTTGCCTTTCCTCATTTACACTGTGGAGCTTATTATAACCTTCATAAATGAGATGACTAGGATCTGACACAGTGGTTGGGTTTTACAGTTGCTCATACACTTCCACTGCAGAAGAATATGTCAAAAAAATGAAGTATGATGCTTTCTGCTAATTTTAAAATTTGAAAGTCGATGAGAAGACAGTACCAACTGTTGATGGTACAAGAAAGTTAGTCCTTTTTCCTTTGTTTCTAGTTTCATTTTGCCAACATAATAGTTGCTACCACTTTGCTCTTATGAGCTTATTTTTTTTATTGTCTTTGATTTCAGTAGCTGTTCTGCAACCACCAAAAGAAAGTTGCCAAGAAGAACTGATCTTCAGCTTAACTACAGGTTATTTCTCACTCTTGCATTGCATCTCTGTATATTTGCTGAGACATAGGTCCATCACCCACCTGCCATGTGCTAGTTTGCTGCTAGGTCTGGATTGTCCCCCTTTATTTTCCTTCCAGGGCATGCAGATGAAAGGCCATGACAGTAGATGCTTTAGTCTTACCCTGAGGTGTTGTCAGGGCACAACTGAGAAGTGAAACCAAGTTCTGTAGTCCAGTGTATTTTCCATGTCCCCCACCTGTGGGATGTATGCCTTGTCTAAAGTCTTGGCGGGTCAGTTTCAGGTCTGTTTATCTGATTTATTTCAGACACTGTCAAGTGGTTTATTAATACTAAGTGCAATGGGAAGCTTTGTGATTGTCATTTATATGATAAAATGAGACAGATAATAAGATAGAAAAATATATAGGGATTTATGCAGAGATAGGAGTAACTATTCCTAAAATAAGACACTTCAATTACACTGTCATTGTAGGCATTAAGAACTGATTCGTGTCTAGAAGATTCCAAACTCCCTGCACAGAAATGGACCTTGGTGACCAGCAGTACAATTAAGACATAGAATTTAAATCTAATTGAGAAAATGACTATACCCTTTCCCCTGTCTCTATTATTTCTAAGTTCTGTTGGCATTCATCAACTTCATTTAATCCTGTGTGGATCTAATACTGCTTCATGAGACACTGATTTTTGCATAGTAAAATAACTTCTCTGATTTGATGGGTGTTGATAATAATGGAAAGAATAGATGAGCCTCAGGTTTCCAGTGTATTCTTGGATATTGCTATAATTCATGGCAGACAAAAGCATGTTTCTTAGGGTGGGTGTGTTTTCTTACAAAAATGCTCTTCAGTGTTTCAATATCTAACAAATATTGTGACCATAAATTTTTACAATTCATTATTTCCAGACAAAATACATATTGAACGCTTACTGGGGTTTAGTTTACGTATGTGTTTGATATTCCACAAGACTCATCTGTGGAAAAAAAAGAAGAAAGATTAAAAAAAAAGGTTTGATTAAGTTGAGAATTCTGGTTTTATTGTCAGTGAAGAACAATCATTTAATTCCAGCAGTTCTTTCATGGGTTTATGGGCTTTTAGAATCATTATAATGATAGCAGAGAATACATTTCGTATTACCTGCATGTGGAAAACACAAAAAACATCATATGGTTCAGATCAGGTTCAGTTTGGTCATTTAAGCATTTACTATGCAATACCAGTCTTTAGATATTAGTGTTAACAAAATCAAGGAAAGTCTTTTGAGACATCATAATTACAATACTTGTTTATCCACATTTGTCATCTTTCATAGTAAAAGGGTTTACAGATTACTCAGTCTATTGCAGATTTACAGTTCAGTTCGCTTTTAAAAATTACTGCCTTTGGCTAGGGCTCATAAAGAATCTGGAATGTGAATTTACTGCCATTGAAAATTTTCTTGGATACTTTTCCTGGAAAAAATGTTTTGAGGCTATTTTTTTCTCTGAATACTGAGAGATGACTGTCACCCTTCACCAGTTCTAACCTGCAAGTTTTGTTTCTTCTAAACTTTGATTTGTGTTATGTATACATACTTCACATTTATATTATTCAGCAGCCACCATGAGGCATTTTTTTCTGTTTCTATAGAGTAATATATTTCTCATTTCACAACAGTATTATTCACCAGTACTTCAAAACATGTTTATATAATAGTAAATAAAACAACATAACAGCACTCTTATTGTAATGAAGGATGCTCATACACACAGGAATGCATGTTCTGGCCTTTGGAAGTTTGCAGAAAAAATGGATGAAACAGATAGATTGGGGTGGTGGTGGGTGGTATAACTTTCTACAGAGGCCAAGTCATGAAGACAGAAATAAACACAGGTCATAGGTCCCTTAAATGCTCATCTAGTGCCCTGCCCCTTATGTTTTACAGTTTTGATTTTTCAAGAAACTTACAATAAATATTCATGTGAAAACCCAAGAAGTCAAGAACTCCAGGCTGCAGTGTTTTAAATTTGCTTTAGAGATAACATTTAGTATTACCATCTCTCAAAGTAATTTTGATTGAAGTCCTTGAGCCTAGAGTGAAACCTGGCTTTTATTGCTACACCTCAGCTGACTCACGAGCAAAGCAAAATGCTTGAAAGACACTTGTATGAACACACAGCATGCATGTAAGCTTTCTACAGATATAAGACAACCAATTAACATGCCCTATAATTCCCCATTCTTAGACTAATAGGGGACACAGCAGAGGAAGAAATATGTTTGAATGTTGTCTGCTTGCCTTACCTTAC
Source organism: Falco cherrug (assembly GCF_023634085.1). Lineage (NCBI taxonomy): Eukaryota > Metazoa > Chordata > Aves > Falconiformes > Falconidae > Falco > Falco cherrug. The sequence continues at coordinate 65,271,095 of NC_073699.1, forward strand.
CAGCCTTGGTGCTTAAGTCATGAATCAGTTCAAAAGAATATCATGACTCATAATAAACGTGTCCAAGCTATGTGGGCTCAGCTAGGCAGTCTAGTCAGACCAACAGCTTTACTGTTCCTCAAATTGTAAACCCTGAATGCAGTGCAGCTTTGCTCACTTGCATTGATCTTCAGTGTCTAAGGCTCCTGCAGTCTAAGGGGTAGAGGGACTACACTGACAGTAACAAATGAATGCTTACTTGCCCATTAATTTATATTTGCTTCCCTTCTTATGACTGGCCATCAGCACTGTTTTAATTTATAGAATTGCAATAACTTTTACTTTCTGTTGGGAGACTTTTTTTTTTTTCTTCTTTTCACTCATTTGATAGATTCAATCCAGAACCTGTTAACATCCATTGCTCTAGAGGAGTTTAAGTGGTAAAAGGCAAATGTTAATGGATTTTCGCTGGAGAGCTTTCCTCCAAGTTTCTGCAAGTGAATGTCAGTTTCAATTATTTCATTTGAGTGGCTGTTGCAAACTGAAGCACTGGCAAGAAAAAGAGGAGGGGTATCTGTAACCTTCCAAACTGCACCACTGATGTTTTCCTTATGTATTTACAAGTAGTTTTTAAAAAATATGGATACCCAGAATCTTCCCCGTTGTTCGTTATGACAGATGCTGCAGCTCTCTTTGTGGTAACAAATATAAGAAGGTGTCTTGTTGGTTTTATTTACTGAAAAGAAGAACAAACAAACCCCACAAGTCAGTTTTATCCTCTGCAATGTCTTGAGGAGGCTGTCACGTAATCGCATGAAATGATTTTGTTCATTGAAGCAACAGTCTGTTGGGAGTCTGGGTGCTGACATGAATACTTTGCTATTTTCTTTGATATTTTCAAAGCTAAATGCCTATTTGGCTGCTTGTGGCTTTAAATTTCCACTGCCAGATGAAGGTGGGGGTTTTTTGGGGTGTTTTTTTTTTTTAGATCAAACCCCAAATTGTACTGTGAAGTACTTAGAAAGAGAACAGCAAGCACAGCCTTAGCAAAACTAAGATATGATTTCCCTCATTTATTTCTTTAATAGAGACATCAATCTTTTTGTCATGGTTTTGTTGCTATACATATAGAGCAATCCCCATTTTTTCAGCCTGATTTACTTTATTCTAAACTGAGGGAAACTACCAAACAAACAAAAAAAACAGAAACAGAGGAATTGTAGCATGCTGCTTCCCAACTAAAATACTAAATGTGCGTGGTTTCAGCAAGAAGTATGCTGTATTTAAAGGTGCAGTGAACAATGAAGACTCATTTTCTTGTGCTGTTTTGTAAACTTCTCAGTCTTCTTTTTTTTCAGTCCCATTTATTTTACTACACTGTATATGAACCTTTCATATACTGTGTTATCTGTAAGACCTGGTCCTACAGCCAGTTTAAATACAGTGATAAACTAGGGAGCAACCAACAGCTCATAGTCATTGTAGCTTTGGTGGTGGCTCCCAGCCTGCTGCAGTTTTGCGCTTTAAAAGGGCTTGTAGCAATAGGACAAGGGGAATGGCTTTAAACTGAAACAGGAGATTTAGATTAAATACTAGGAAGAAATTCTTTGCGGTGAGGGTGGTGAGACACTGGACCAGGTTGCCCAGAGAACCTGTGGATGCCGCATCCCTGGAAGTGCTCAAGGCCAGGCTGGATGGGGCTTTGAGCAGCCTGATCTAGTGGAAGGTGTCCCTGCCCATGGCAGGGGGGCTGGAATTAGATGATCTTTAAGGTCCCTTCCAACTCACACTATTCTATGCTTCTGTGATTCTATGATCATAGCTAATGTTACCTTGGACATAGACATGACGTCTAGAGAGTAATTATGGTTTTATTCTGAAGTGGTTTGGCTCCAAGCTTTCTGTCTTTTCCTTGGATTTAATGGCTCACAGATCCTTTATTTGACCTCTCCTTCAGAGATCCCAGGGTACTCAGGTGCTGCTGCTCCACTGTGCTAATGCAGAGTTAAGGTTTTTTGGAAACTCCTACTGTGTTTCTCATGTTCTGTTGATTCTGGCTTGCTCTTTCCCAGTTCTCTCACCAAGTGACCACTTGGATGGCTCTTAAAATTCATGGAAATTTACAGAAATCTTCCCAAGTCTTATTAAAATTCTGATATTTTTATTTATTTACTCAGTTTTAGAAATTACCTGTAATTATGTGTGAATAAGTAGCAAATAATTTGAAATAGTTAGGTTTCAGCAGCATCTGCATCTGTACATCCAAAATATGCATACAAAGACCATTTTAAACATGTTTCTTTCTTTTTTTATCGTGATTAATGCGATATGCTATTTGACCACTGTAGATGTTTACTCATACGCATAACATTCAAAGCTAGTATTACTGCAGTGCTTCTTATACAGTCAATACTTTTACCAGGTTCTTCATATTTTTTCTCCTTCCTATCTTATCCCAAGTATAAAAAGCCATTTTAAACTTTACTTATGTAACAGCTAACACTGCAGAAAAAAAACTAATGGACAATTTTATTTCAGTCTGATTTAATAAATGCCTAATCTTTGAATTACCTTTACTACGCAGAGTTATTTCACATAGTAGTGTGATCAGGCTAAAACTGAAAATTTTCCTTCAGAAAAGAATAAAAGAAATTTCAATGTGAGGTCTTAAATTCTGTTTTGTACACATTAGAGAAGACAAACAATATTGATTTTGAACATGGAAAAATTTGCCTTATTTTGTGGTAATGGTAACAGAATTAGTGGTCAGAAAAGTGAAGACCGTGACATAATTCCTGGATGTCTCTGCAAATGCATTACTCCAGAATTTTCAGATATAATTCTTCCATATTAAATAACTGATACTTCAACACAATTAAATTTCTAAATATGCTAGCACACACACATCTCTACTCTGTTTATCATTGATAAAAAGGAAAATGCCGACACCTCACGATACATCAAGATGGATGTATTACTCTGGCACAGGTGGAAGAATCGTAGTCAAAAAGTACTTCAATACTGGTGTTCTAAATCAGTTAAAGATCTCAGCTTTGAGAAATGGGCATATAACTTTTAGTTCCCTTAAAATCTACAGCTTGAGTAAGATACTCTACTGCATTAAGAAAGTGTTAGAGTAGAATTGAGAAAATCTTCATGTCTTCATTCTATGATATCCCATGCTCATAGTTAACTTGTGGTTTTTGGTTTTTTTTAAAGAAGTTCTTTACTTGTTCTCTACATGCTTTAAATCAACCTCTACTTCAATTACTAACTTCAATTTTTAACTTTCTGTCAGCATACAGATCACTGTTCAATGCCTGAAGTTCTCAGAAAACATCTGTTTTTCATGATGTCTCCTGAAGACCGTGCACAGCAAGTGGTTCAAACTCTGCTCAAATAATTACAGAACTCTCTGGACTGAGATCTGGAGATCATTGTCTTCCCCTACTACTGTAATCGTGGAGATCTCAGTCTATTACCAAACATCCAGGAGAGATATGAAGAGAATTGATGAAATGCCAACTTACTTCTTGTGATATTTAATGTCATATTCAAAGGGCAGCAGATTTCTTGTCTGCATATGAACCATGGTAAAACTGCTAGAAAAAGAAGGTATTAAGATTCAAACTTCATAATGATCCAGACCCTGTCAGTCACCCTGCAATTCTGAGTTTTTGCTATGACTTTCCTAGGTCTGCTCATGTTAGTCCTTGAGATCAATAATAAACAGAAAAAAAAATCTCAGACACCTTCCTACTCCACTAGACCACATGTATTAATGCGTTGTTCACAAAATAACAATATTTTACTGATTTGACAAGTTTCTGCAAGAGCTAAAGATATGATGGCTGTAAAATATGCATTCCTACCTCAAGTTTTCATTACAGTATTTTTTTTTTTCTTTGTTTCCAGCCTAGGGAATATTTATCTGATGGAAGATTATTCTGTTTTAGTTTATCTTGTTTCCCATAAATTCAAATGCAGGAAAACAGTGACAAACAATTGACAGCTCTAAGCAGTATTTTTGATATTACTTTGGAATTTCACTGCTTCTTCTGTTTAGGCTTTATCATTTTGCAACACAGATTTGACCACGGATACGTCATTTCAAGAAGTGTTGCAGAGATGCTGTGATGAAAATCCCAGAAAGACCTTTCTTGCTACAAACTGAAAAAAAAATTTAAATGATCCCAATGTACACTAAACCTTTGCAGAGTCCCCTAACGAAGGTGAAAGGAGCATGATTCTGAGGTTATAAAACCTTTGCATGGAAAATGCAGTTCTCAAAATGTTCAGAGAAAGTAGCCATAGCGTATTTTACTATGCTCTGGTTTTCCAATTTACAGAAGACATTTTGTTCTGTTTGGTTTTATTGTATGTTTTTACCTTTCCCTTTGCCTTTTCCATTGTTTGATGTTAATGCATTCACAACTTCACTAACCCTGGTTATTACTCACCACTCAGAGCAAGTGGTGACATATAAAGCGAGATAGGTTGGTGCCCAGCTGTCGCTATTTTTTATAAATAATCCTGTCAGACCGCCTAGATTACTTGAGTTCTATGGAACTGAACACTGTCTAAATCTCCTTTAAAAAGTGGTCATAAACCAAAAGTGTAGTATAGCATGCTGTGGTAATTTGATACAGTTAATGTGAAATTCTTCAGGTCTACCTGAAGGAATACAGTCTATCTCTCAACTATCTACCTGTAATGCTGTCTAGTCCTCCTAATCTTTCTCTCTGTTGGAGATTTAGAAGAATTGAATAATTTCCCTAAATGATAAAAGGCTGAGAGACAGAAATAGAACTTATATTATCATTTAAATAGAAATGTTATAAGCACTGCATTTGTAGCTAAAACATAGTTAATGGTGGGGTGGGGTGGGGGAGGGGCTGGCTGGGAAGAAGCGATAACCTTAAATGAAGATCAAATTTCTTCATTTTTTTTTCCCTGATTTTATCACACATTGTAGAAAATGAGGCTGTATGCATAGCCAAGAATAAGATATCTGCATTAGTTGTTAGAGAGTAAGGGTTTTGACCTTAATTCTGAAACTCTCAGAGTGTAGGTTATCTTGCAAAAAGTATTCTATTTGCTGTAATTTTATTTTCTTGTGGTTTACAAGTGTTATCACTTCATGTATCCACTCGCCCACACCCAAGTCGCATGTGTTAGAAGCCAGTAGAAGTGTAATTGTCTCACAGTAAATTTACCGTCTTGTACTATTAGTAACTTTTTCCCATATTTCCAGAAAGATTACCACACTTCTTTTTTGTATCTGCTTTAGGAACACACAAGGTTATCCATAGCTGTTGTTCAACTTGCTGTCACATATTGCGAAGTTCCTTCCTTTCCCTCAGCTTCTTAAACTCTGAGTCTGTTTGTTAAATGACAAATCCCTCATTTTTCTAGTGTTGCTCCCACATTGGTTCAGCACCTAAGAGGCAACAGTGAAGTAAGAAAGAAAGTAAACTTGTCTCCAGTTCTGGATGACATTTTCTGATCATTCTGTTTCATGACAACAAATGAGGCTGACATCACTTCTACTAAAAGAACTGATAATTCACTTTTTCTGTACAAGTAATTGCAGTTCCATAGACTAGACAGATAGAATCTGGTTCTGGAAATTAAAGGCTTGAACGGAAGCATTGGGTTTTGCTTTTTATGAATTGTTTGCATAACTGCACAAACATTATTTTTAAAAAAATTCTAAAATATTTTCAGGTATTAAAAGTAATTTAAAATACTGAAGTATTTTTTAATAGTTCCAGCTAATTCTCTTTCTGAAAGAAGAACAGGTTGATTACTTCTTCAATTGTATTTTTTTATTATTTTTTTTATATTTTTTTTTGCTAGGAGGAGGAAGTGGAGTACATAGTGGAGTTTTCTGTGCTGCAGAACAGATTTTTTGGCCTCCTGGGTTTTCTTGCTTAGGGAAATAGGTTATGTTTCAGTTTTGATTTTTATTATTAGTATTCCTGAGTCCGTTCTTATTTTCCACTGTTGATATTTTTCATCTGCAAATGTGAAGCAGTGGCAGTTTGCTTTTCTGGGCTAGATAATATAATCAGATATATCAGTGTCTTAAGGAATACTATCATCTCAAAAATTACTTCTGTTTGAAAATGTTGTGCTTGCTTTTGTTATAACTTACAAGAAACAGACCATATTTCTATAAAGAAAGGAGACTGGAGGATAATCTAATTTTTTTTCAGTGTGTTTACTCTATGCATTTCAAAGCACTGTATCTAAAGTCAGTTTCAGCTTCTTGTGTAATATCTGCTATACAGACTCCCCCGTTTCTCCGTTTCATAAAGGCAGAAGTATTATTATAGTTGGAAATCATCACTCTAAAATGACAACAGGTGAAAGAGAGTTTAACTAGCATATACAATATCTGAAAATAATTTTATATGTATTTTTGAAATTGGCTATATTTCAGTTTGACAGTGCCTTGTTAAGTAAGATAATATTTTCAGTAAGAATAAGTTGAATAAGTTGTTCCTTATTTCCTCTGTGCATTAAAAAATCATGCTTTTCAGGCATTAATTATTTAAGTTACTTAATTTTTTTCTTCCTCTGAAGCAACATCAGCTTCAAAAGACTCAATGCTTCCTGTGTACAGAAAATGTATGTGTGTATATAAATATTTGTGTATCTTCTAGCTATGCATAATTTCACATACACTTTTCTAATGAATCTTGACATTGAATTCCTATTGACATATGAATTTAAAGACTTAATGTACAAGTGTGTATTTGCTTAATATCCAGTTAAAAACCAAGGGATACTTACATGCATAAAATTGTTATTAAAATCTCTCTCATTATTTCTTGACAGTGAATATAAATCCAAATAATTTTAAATAAACATTTCTAAAGAGGTGTGTCATAATGAACAAAAAAAAAATTACTTCCTTCCCTTCCTCTTTTTCAAGCATTAGTGTTTCCAGTTCTCAATTTTTCTAATTACTGTTAGAATTCAAATCAATTTATTTCTTTTGTATAGAGGTATTTTGTATAGTCTTTTACATAAATTCTACTACATTAAATCCATCTTTAAGTTCATGTAGCCTTCTAGTTGTCTTCCAGTATGTTGGAGAATAGCAAACTTAACAAGAATTCAGTGTGTTGGGGCCAGTTCTTTGGTAAAGAAAGAACAATCAAAGTATGATCATATGAAATGGAAGGAAATCACTTTAGAAAATAGGCAAGTGGGCCTACAAAGGCCTCTCAATGATATATAGAAAATAGTTATCATAAACTGAAGGAAAGAGGTAAAGAGCTTATTTCATCAGAAAAGAGAAGCAATGTAAGTTAATACATACTGTGAATTGAAGACAATGGCTCTGCAGAAAGGCAGGGGACAGAAGCTAAGGAGGATTTATCCTGAGTTAGACCACATGTAGTCAATTTGAGCCAAATAATAAAATCTGAACATGGCTGGCCTATGATTATATATGAGTTGCCTTTTAAATTAATTGCTAATTCTCTGTAAGAATTGAAGAATTAAGAGCATAATATAAAACGTCTGAAATCCATGCACTTTAGCTGGAATGATACTTCAGAATAAAACAGTGCTGGAAAATAGACACTGAAAATTAAGAGAAATGAAAACATATGTTTCTGTTGGGATGTATGTAGTTTTTTGTTCTCCCCCCCCCCCCCCCCCCTTTTTTTTTTTTTTTTTGTTTATATGCAATCAAACATGGAACAGGAGTTTGGCAGTATTAAGCATTTAAAGAAGGTCACTTGATTTACATGTTTGAGTTCAAAGAAATATAACTTCAGTTCATAATTCTTGCATAATCGATGGAGAACTGAAACATGAGGGAAACTATGAGAACTGTCCCTTCATTATCATTCGTTTTAAATGAATTGCTCATAAAACATAAGGTACACTTTTCTAGTGGGTTGACCCTGACTGAACTCCAGGTGCCCACCAAAGCCACTCTATAACCCTCCTCCTCAACTGGACACAGGAGAGGAAGTATAACAGAAGGCTCATCAGTCAAGATAAGGACAGGGAGATCACTCAGCAATTACCATCACAGACAAAATAAACATGACTTGGGGAAATCAGTTTATCACCATTCAGATCAGATTATGATAATGAGAACAAAAAATAGAACTTAAAAACACCTTCCTTACCCCACGCCCCTCTCCCCTGCTTTCTTCCTGGGCTCAACTTCACTCCCTATTTCTGTACCTCCTACCACCCAGCAGTGCAGGGGAACAGGGAGTGGGGGTTGCAGTCAGTTCATCAGACATTGTCTCTGCTGTTCCTTCCACCTTACACTCTTCCCCTGCTTCAGCATCGGGTCCCCCTCTTACGGGAAACAGTTTTCCACAAACTTCTCCAACATTAGTCCTTCCCACAGGCTGCAGTTCTTCACACACTGTTCCAGGGTGGGTCCCTTCCATGGGGTGCAGTTATTCAGGAACAGACTGCTCCACTGTAGGTCCCCCACAGGGTCACAAGTCCTGCCAGCAAACACATTTCAGTGTGGGTTTTTCTCTCCACGGACTCGTTTCAGCGCAGGCTTCCCACAGGTCACAGCCTCCTTTGGGCATTCACCTGCTCTAGTGCGGGATCCTCCATGTCATGTAGGTGGGTATCTGTTCCAGTGTGGACCTCCATGGTCTGCAGGGGGAATCTCTGTTCCAGTGCCTGGGGCACCTCCTCCGGCTCCTTCTTCACTGGCCTGGGTGTCTGCAGGACTGTTGCTCACACATTCTCTTGCTCCCTCTCTTCCACTGCAATTTTGTTGCTTAGGGTTTTTTTGCCCCCTTCTTCAATATGTTATCCCAGAGGTGCTACCACCATCACTAATGGGTTCAGCCTTGGCCAGCAGTAGGCCTGTTCTGGAGTCAGCTCATATTAGCTCCATGGGACACGGGAAACTTCTGGCACCTTCTCACAGAAGCCACCCCTGTAGCCCCACTGCTACCAAAACCCTGCCACACAAACCCACAACAGCTCTCAGTCTCAAACCTCATACAATGTAGCTTGTCAAATGTCACTGACACTCGTAAAACTGCAGAATACAAAAGTCTGTATCTAGTTTTGCTTGCCTTAAGACTTACATAAGGGAAAAAACCCGCAGTTTTCTCTGGAAAAAACAACACACAAGATTATGCAATAAGCAGTACAAGGACAGACATGCTGATATTTCTGAAATTAAATTTTCATTGAGATCTAACTGCTTTATAAATGTGATATTTATACCATATATCATAAATACAGTATATTTATGTCATATATTAGTGATTGTAAATGTGGTCTCCAACCCACAGCTGGAAGAAAATAAAACAGGGCTAATGATGCAAGGGCAAACCCAACCTCATTCATGTGTATCTGAAACTGGCAGATTGAGCTTTTGCACCCAATTTGCTCTTCAACTGCAAGTACAGTTCATATGCAACTCATCAAGGAAGTTGCTTGAATGCAAACACAGTTCAAAAGTTTTAAGTTTTTAACTTGATCTTCCTTAACGTTTAGAAAATTCTGTGGTTTTGAAGTTTACTATTTGTTTTATTTTTTTGTTTGGTAGGGTATTTGGTAGAGTTTTAAAATTCTTGGCTCTAAGAATGTAAAGCAGAAGTACAGACTTAGAAATAAAGTAAAAAACTCAATATTCAGACTGTATCTAGTAATACTTGTGATGCGGCTTCCCTTCTTAGCCAAGGCTTTCCGTGACTTCATTAGAATTATTTCATGAAGGTTTCCTGGACAAAATAATATGTTGTGTTTGGATTCCCATTTTCCCCGAGATATTTATGGTACCACTAGTCTTTCAGCTTTTGGAAACTGCAATCTTTTAGAATGCCAATTGTATCTATTACTGACATATATGTATTTAGTTTCATATTGGATATTTAATCAAACCATAATAATAGATACCCAGCAATCATTAGTTTTTAATTTAATGATTAATTCTTAATTCAATAGGATGAACTTTAATCTCAAATGATCTAATTTACATTTAATAGTATAGATTTATTATAAACGATTTCTTTAAGTTCTGTAGTAACCATTAAATGACTAGCACCCCTTTAATAAATGACTATTTTTCCTAAATTCTGGAAAAAAGTTTAAAATGCCACAACTTATTTTCTAGTCTGAATTTTAAGTTTATATCACATACTTGAAGACTGTATCTTTTCTAGTAATGTCATTTACAGTATTGATCTACAGTGCATTTGCATTTCTTCTACCTAGAATAGATTGAAATGTAATGAGCATTTTCAGTTAGAAATTTAAAAGAAGCATTTCACTCAGTCCCTGTGGAACCTGAAAGGTGCAGCAGGAGTAGGAGAATCTGCAGAGCAGTTCAGGAGTGGTGTGATTCCTGTATGTTTTACAGCAGAAATAGGAACCATGTCGAAGAAGGTTACCTAATGGCAGATATGCTCAAATGCCTGGTGAAAGCATTCTGCAGATTTTAGAGATAAAAAATACCAGCCAATGCAGAGCAAGGTGAACCTCCTATGAACTCTACATGCCCTAACTTGACAGTTTTTTGAAGTCTGAGTTTCCAGCTAAAGTTTTTACAACATCACCTATAATTTTCTCCTTTAAACACAGAAAACAAAAAGGTTAGGAAATGTCATGCAAAAATATTTTCTGCTGATGAACTTCAAAAAATGGGAATTTATGATTGCAAATACAGCTCCAACTCTTTCTTATTTATGTAGATTTTACTCCTGACACATCTACTATACAGTTAATGGGAAGGAGTGGAATTCTCAAAATGTTTTCAGTGACCTGGACTATTGTTCATAGATTTTCCTGAAAAATTCATTCACTTATTCCTGCTAGAAAACAGCCTTGTACCTAACAAACATTTCTGTTTGCTTGAACATCTCAGCTGTCTAAATATATAGAATGATGGCAATCAGTAACCTCTCAGAATCCAGCAGCATTTCCACCCCCACCCCCACCCCCCGGATCTTTAATGCACCCATACAGCATCTTGTAATGCTTTTTGTTGAACAGAAGCCAGAATGTAAGCAGAAACAAAGCTTTCAGTGCTTTTTAAGATATAACGAGAGGATAAAAATATTTGAAAATAAGGTGCATTTTTTACTAAGAATGCTGCTATAGACAAAAAAGTACTATCTGCAACAGCCAAACAAGAAAATACAGAGGTATGTACTGAATCCCAGAGTTTTCCGTAGTGCAAATACCACATTGAAGGATTAGATTTCTCTTTTTCTGTCTTTCTTCACCACCCCCCACCACCCCACCACCCCCCCACCTGCCTGGTTCTCAAGCCTTTTTTTCCTTTTTCTTGTTCTTTGGTTTTTGGTTGTGTTTTTTTTTGTTGTTGTTGTTGTTGGTTTTGTTTTGTGGGTTTTTCCAAATTGCAACAGTAGAACATGTATTATATAAACAATCTTAATATTTTAAAATAATTGTCTAGGTCATGAGCAGCATTGGTTCTGTTTATTATCTAGCCTAAAGGAAACCGAATCCATGATTTATATATGCCCAAAATATAGTGCTATTTGTTCAGGTTTGAAGTGAAAGATATCTGTTAGTAAACTAATTGCTACTAGTGAGGAAAAAAAAGTCAAACAAGTGTGCAGGCTCTTGGACTCTCTTTTTCAGAAAGCAGGAATACAAAATGCAGTGTCCTGGTAACTGCCCAATATTTGTACCAAAACTGTGACAAGACACATGTAGGTCATCTTATTATGGAACCAGAAACAAAGGACCCAGCATTGTCAGGGATATATTTATTAAAAGGTACAGCCTCTCAGTGCAGTAGAGACAGAAATTCGTCTGCACTGTTTTATGAGGAAATAATTTTTATTCCTTCACCATGTGGGCCTATTTGTCTCTTGATCTTATAGTTTATCCATTCTGGAACAAATTTACAGTCTCATAAAACAGTGCAGTGGTATTCTAACTGTGTAATTGGAATTTAATGTGAAACATTGTAGACTGTTATCAAGAAGTGATTGTTTTATTTAATTGCTGATTATAAAATAATATTAAACACATCCATTGATAAAAATTCTATAGGCAAAACATTGTAAATATATGTGCAAATAATATATATTGTATAATTATTAGGCATACATGCGGGCTTCTTTAATTTTATAAATCTTGCTAAATGTTTAATATTCTGACTTTATCATAGGCTATTTTAGCTCCATTAAGATAACTTGTTTCTGTAACTGCTTGAGGTAATCTTACTGTCTGTGTCTTCCTTGAAAAATACCATGCTGTAATTGTTACACTAGACCATCCTCTTGCATAGGGTAAGGACTTCTTTGATTAAAGCTGGATGAATCTCACAATAATTGCTCAAAATATTAATGGTTACCTGCATTTAATTGAGAATACTCCAACGGGGAACTTAGTGACTAGAAACCTTAACTTTCCTAATAAATTTTAGTCATAAGAACTAGATTATAATTTTGTATTTCTTTGTTAATCCAGGAAATACAGGTATGGAGAGAAGATAGAAGTAAAAATTATCCCAGAAATTGGCTCTGCATCCTATTGTAGACTACATTGCTCTCCTCTCATTTGATAAACACTATACTTTAGTATTAAATATAATATACTCCCTTCCTATACCCAAATCAGAAATTTTAGGATACCTAAACTAACAGTTAATCAGAAAGCTTGTTAATAGTTGATTGCCTTTTCAGTAAACTGAATTTCTGTTAGATTATACAGAGTTGTATCAGTAATCTTGCTGAATTTTAGCTTGCATCCCAAATACACGAAGCATATTATTTAATACAGATATGGCAGCTGCTCCCTTGGCTGACATAATAGAAATTGAACCAATGAACTCCAGAACTAAAAGCATAAACTATTATACTTCTAATGAAATCGTCAACATGTTGTTACCTGGGGCTTATATCTCCAGAACTTATATCCTCTCCGTAATGGCTTTGAAGGGTACTTAACAATGTAGTCGCACTAAAAGATTGCTTATGTCCATTGCCCAGAACATGGGAAAATGTATCTGCAACTACTATAATAGGAGCTTGAATGCCTACTGCACGTGTAGGAATTTATATGTAGACACATACACTTAGGAGTTTAAATCTGATGTTGAATTCGACCCTGATTTTGTAAATGGAAATTCTTCCAGAGCAGAAGTGTGTTGTGGGTTTTATAGAACATTTAGTGGCCCCTATAGAGCTCTCTGAAGCTACGACATATTCCTTCCCCAGCGGGTAACCTGGGAAGAAATCTCTTTTAGTCAAACACGTTTTCTGTTATATCTCTGTAGGAGCTTTCAGAGCCAGCTCAATGAAATTCTGCTGTCAGGAGGTAATCTACTGCAACAGAGACTAGATAAACTTAGCAGTTGTACAGGGAAGGTGAGGGCTTAATTTTAGAGAAAAGAAAAATATTCTTGTCTAGAAACCAAAACAAGGTCCTAAGAAGACAGAAAAAAAGGTAAACGGATTGTTTACAGAGCTTGAAGATCTGTTTTTCTTTTTTTCTTTTTTTTTTTTTTTTTTTTTTCTCCACAGACTTATATATAGAGTGCTAGCCACCTGTTCTCGTGGTTGATTACAGAAAATGTTTATCCTAGGCAGAGGTAAAGAATATGGAATGCACAGAAGGGTTTTTCTGGTTGTTTGTTGTTTATTCACTTGGTTGTTTGTTTTTGTTTTAATTATCCCCCAAATGAACCCAAAGCCTCTGATTTAATAAAACATGGAGGAAACTTAGCATTATATCCTTTTGGAAACAAAGCTTATGATATCATGCTATATCTCCTTGGTTAAGAAAAGATCGTCTATAGCTATTTCCAATGGTTTTCTTTTCTTTTTTTTTCTTTTTTTTTCCCCCCAAAATTACCATTAACTTTCCAAAGAGTCCCGTTACTAAAGGTTTTTTGAAAGAATTGAAAGGATTTTACTCTCTTTCTAAAGAGCAATGGACTCCTAAGCGATATCCATGCTTGTGGCAGACTGGGAATAAGTCATATTCCTAAAGTAGGCATCAACAGATTTCCTTTGTTTTGCCATCTTTGGGCAATGAGGTACCACAATTCATTTAAAACACATTCACCTTTGGGGGGAGACTGTCTTATTCTTAATTATTTTCACTGGATCATTGAATGTTTTTACCAATTCAAGAACCTGATTCTGGAAGAAAGTAAGACCTATCTAATAACATAGTCAACATGGGCTGCCTGCCCCCTCCCATTCTCACACCTCAATGACATTAGAACTCATTGATTAGTTGAAGCCTCATTTCAGATAGAGGTAGAGATCTTAATGTTCTATTGCTAATTGTATGTTGACTAGGAGTCTGGCCATGTTCCTGCTTATTGGCTGGGAGGCACCATGAGCTGTGGTCCCTTGAACATCCAAGCCAGTGTATTTATCTTCTTTGTCTGGAATTAGGGGTTAGTACAGAAGGTTCTGGGACTTTTTCCTTTCCTTTCCTTATTTTGCTTTACTTCTGTTTGTTAAATTATCTCAGTCTCAAGTTCAAGAAGTAGAATAAAATCTGTCTATGAAAGATGTGGATACAAGGATACAAATAAGCTGTATGAAAAACAGAGACCACAGTACCACTTTGAAGTCCGTAAACATGAACATGACAATTAAATCTATAAAAAAGACTGTGGTGTAAAACTTTTAACATTTTATTACTAGTGAGTACTAATAAATAAAGACAAACTGCAGCTCAGCTCTCAGAGCTGAAGTAGAGCTGGCAGGAAACAAAAAGTTTAAATAGATTTTTGCCTGTACTTTGACAATGTTTGATATGAAAATTGCTGGGAAAGGCAGTAAAAATAGGAACCCTTTAAGTCATTTGTGAGTCCTAAAAAACAGCAGTGGGATACATGTCCTATAGGCAATACCATTTGTAAATGACTTCTGTGGGAACTATTCATAAATAAGATGAGTAGCATTTAGAATAAAAATGATAAAACTGACATTTTTTCTCACTGAACTTGCCAGTTGGAGGGAAGGATTCCCTAGCGGGCCATCTCTAATAATGAGAACATAGAGGTAACCGTTAATGAGAATAAATGTATTGGGAGCTTTTTGGAGGTTTTAAGTGCCAATAGATAATCTGCAGTTCTCCTTAACTGCAGGGAAAAAAGGATTCAGATCGATGGGGAAAAAAGACTTGAAAATGTGGCACTCTGTTTCTTGATTTAAGTCCTCAAATGACCGTGCAAGAAAAAGGAAAATTGGCACAATAGATCATAAAAAATACAACCTCAAGAGGGCAGGCATTTATCCTTTACAATAATCAGAAAGTATGGGCAAGAAATTTTCAACAATAAAATTAAATATAGGGCTATTGAAAAATCAAATAAGGTCTTAGAGTTTACAGTAGTGACCCTATTTCTTTTATAATAACGTTTGGAAGCTAGTCTGTGCTTAAATCTGATAAATGATTCTTTGTACATTACAAAATTTCAGTGTTCACATGCAGAAGCCCAAAGGGACAATAGTAGAAAGAAACACACAGTTTTTATAGTGTGTGCTAATCTCAGGCAAAACATAAAGATTTGAATCCTTCTAAGATAAAGCATTCAAAAGAACAGAGTTTTTTTCTCCTTTGTCAGACATTAGGGAAAGCCAGAGCTTTGAAGAATTAAACAAACATGGAGTATAAAGTTGAGTAATATCATAACCATCTGGATTTCAAAAACAGCTTTAAGTTTTTCTCTAGTCAAAAAACAGTCAACAGAATAATATATGGAAAGTTTAAAGGAAAGTAATAAATACAAATGCAGGTTTGGAGATCCTGGCTGTCATAAAAAGACTATATAATTGTTAAAAGAACTGCAACAACATAATTTTCAAAATCTGCTTATTGCCAAAAGTATTGCTCCATCTCCATTGACTTCTGCTCAGAAATGTTCTCTCCCTTGAAGAAAGTGAGGTGAATTTAAATTTTGTTAATTATACGTGTGTGTATGTATGTATGTATATGTACATGTTCACACACATCTATATGGACATATTAAAAATGTCATACTGTTGTAATAAATTAGAATTTACAAGTAACACTTTTAACTATTAAATTATTAGTATATTTTAAGCATTGTTCCTATGCTTCTATTAAATTTGTTAATATATACTTATGAGACTCTTCTGAGTCTTTGTCTTACCTTGCAAAATATAGTTCTAGATATTTTTGTGGTACATCAGGGTTAGGTTTTGGGGTTTTTTTATAATACATTGTAAATTCCATGCTATCAGGAAAAGGTCATTTTTCCTGCTACCAAAAACAAAACTATATTCCCAGTGTCACATTCAATGGGACACAAGGTACACCAAAATGCCACACTGGTTTTACTACCACCACTTCCCACTCCCCACCCCCCAAGTAAAAAGAAAAAAGGAAAAAGCAAGAAAAAGAAAAGTAAAAAAATACAACAGGCAAGAGAAGCAAGAAAAAGGAAAGGAGAAAATAATAGAAAAGAAATAGGAAAAATAAAGAGGAAAAAGAGGAAAAATTTCATGAACAAAAATAACATATTGGAGCCACAACAAAAAAAACTGTTTTCAACCGACTTCAATTTCAGCTGCATCAGAATGGAAATGTAGGTTTTTGTTGGAGAGGGATAATTTTTTTTTTCTTTAGCTACATTTTTTTCTCTAATAAAGTTCTGAAAATCTTGCCTTGCTTTTAAATTCAACACCACCATATTGGTTTTATTTAATTATTTTCAAGTGGCTAAAAATTATTACTCATCCACCTGTGGCTATGGAATATATTAATAACAATTTTTTGGTTGATTAACAAAATCTATATTAAAAGTTTGCTGTTTGCCCTCTAACTGTCCCAGTATTCCCATGGTGGGCAACTCATTAATGACTCTTTTCAGTTACTTACAGATATTAATAAATTGTAATGGCTTTGCTGCATTCCTGGTATTGTCCAACTACAAGTAATTACAATTCTGTACTCAATTTTGGACATTAAATGCTGTGTCACCTCACTAACTTTTCAGGTTGTGATCAGGTCACATACAGACAATGAATAAAGAATTCTTTTCTCCTTGAAAAAAGAAAAGCTTAGGGAATCCCTGCTTTTCTGTTCCTGACCACCCATTCATCATTGGGACCACTCAAACTAAAAAAAATAAATCATGAAGATCATTCAAGAATGCAAAGGATCTAAAAATAAACTAAAACACATTTAAAAAGTCTTTAACAAGTAATGACAGCATGCACTTTGTTTAAACCTATGGCATAGGCTAACACTATAGGCCAAGACACTGACAGTTAAGAATTTAGGTCTTTACACTTTGTTGATGTGGGAGACCAGAAATAATGATCATCTTAGGCCAATTATCCCAACAGGTGGTTCCAGCCTAAGCTACTTCCCCCATAGGCCCTACGATTTCCTGCCAGTGTCAAAGGTCTGACCACAGTATGTACCTGAGGGTACATGAGTACAGATTTGTGCCCTTCCTTGAAACCTAATACAGTCCTCCAGCTACAGATGTCTTCTCACACTCCTGGAAGGGTGTATCACCTGGAAACTGGGAGGAAACAAGCATGCCAGAGTTTAGATAAAACTCCAGGGTATAGCACAGTCAGACTGAACAGTCCAGCTTCCATCAGGTGCCAGTGCTGCAATATTTCTGGGGAGCATGGTAGATTTGGGTAACAGCATCAGACACGCTGAAACACTGATAGTAAGATGTTCACAGGATTAAATGAATCAGTATTTTAATACTGCTATTGTTATAATAATTTCTTCCAAAGAAGGAAGCTACAGAAAAGTGTACTCTTAAGGAACTCTGCCAGAAACTGTTGGAATTGGTTGGTGTACTGTACTTAGGCATTCCTGATACTATGCAGTTGTCTGATGTCTTAGATTTGGATCCTGTGCAGTTCAGCTGAATTCCATATTTGCTTTTAGTCTGTGACATCACTTGGAAACTGCTATCACAGGTCACAGATTTCAGAACCAGAAAGACGGCATTATTATTTTTTTTTTAACCAAAAATCAAACCAAGTGTTTATTTTTTTCATTCAGTCAAAAATTGCTAGCAGCTTTTCTTTAGTTGCTGTGTTATCTGTTTCCATATTTACAGCCTGGTACAGTCTGCTGAACAAGAGAATGTGCTGCAACAAATCTCAACTGTAAACATGTCTTTTTCTCGGAGCTGGCTGAGACATTTTAATTGCTGGCACAATTTTATCTGTCTTTCCCTTCTCTCTTCCTCCTTTTTATGTAAATACTATGAAAATTGAATAATATATGAAATTATCTCCTTTTATACCTTATTATATTGTTAACAGTGACAAACATTTCTTTTCTTGGAGCATTCAACATATTTCCTTTTAGTACTGTGCCTAGAAGATTTTCTGAAATAGGATGGCTTCATTCACTCTCATGGAAACTCTGCAGTTTTATATCTTATTACACCTGTTTAACTAACTTCTTTTCTGAGTGGTTGTGAAATTAACATTCTTTTCTTTTATGTTTCCAGAAACGCTACATTAATAGCATTAACACAGGTAACACTAATGTATTATACCTTACTTTGCATGTAACTTATTATAATGTCTGATATCAGAACAAGTGCTAGTGCCTTTTCTGCTCAGCAGGAGCTGAATGAAACAAAGATACCAGACTCCTTCGCTCTGTACTTCCCATCTTATCCATCACACAGCATATCTCCTCGCAATAAGTTCTCACTGCACCGGCAAAATTAACCAAGCATACACCCTTAGTGACTAAAAAGTGTCAGTAGTTACACTGCAAGAAATTTTCAGGTGGTGCAAATTTCTGGCAAAAAACAGTAATAGCTTTTATGGTGGGACAGTATAACCAAATGTGTAAAACAAAGGTTGATCTATCACGTCTTCATTCTTGACATCTTGTGTCAAGTCAAAATGAGGAGAATGATTTGCATTGACAAGTGAATGATAACAATCTACAGCAATGCCAGTGCCAAAGCAAAAATCTAAAGGCATAGGCAGGAAGCCAGAAGCTTTGAATGTTCTCTTGGAAGTCGTAGGCTTTTTCTCTTACACTGTCAGATCTATGGATTAAACTAGACAGCTGATCCTGGTTTGAGTTTTAAATGTAGGTAGAATTTATCTGGAAATCATTTAACTGGAAAGAATGAAAAATTATAAAGTAAACAAAATCACTGGTTGTCTTATCCCTGGCTGTCTTCTAACTATCAAACAGAAGACATTCTGGAAGTTATCTTCAAATGGTAGGTAACTTCGTATTCAGCATGCTCTTATCTCCTCATCCCACAAAGTCATTAATTTTATTTCTACATCTTTATATGAAGAAATTTAAAAGATTTTCCTTATTTTATACAGGCAATATTGAGGACAGAGACTTTAAATCACATACAGAAACCCAAAATTGAATACATAAAATCTGAGTAGATATGTGTCAAAATCTAGTCAAAGATCTTCTCTTACTTGGAATGCGAGCAATCAATCTATGAAAATTGGCCATTGTTCACCTCTATGTTTTGGTTTTGCCTATCATGTGATAAAGTGTAAATTTTTAAATTAGTATTTTCCTATACATACAGTAAATTGTAAATCAAACAATTTCAAGATGAAAAAAAGCTACTTGTCTGGGTTATGATTCTTTGAATTTTCAGCCAATTTCAGCTGAAGGACTATATTTAGCAGGCTTTAGTTATGCAATACAGTTTGTCCCCCTGTTTTTACAAAACCAGCAAAAAAAATCCTGCTATGTTTATAAAATAAATTTAAATATAAATATTAATATATAGCTTGAGTCTTAATTTTTTTTTTTTTTTATATTGTGTTATCATTCCTCTCTAGCATTTTTTTAGTGTGCATTATAGAGAGCTATTGGTATGATTTGTATTTATTCTGGGCATATAGTCATGCTTCAAAGAGGGCATATGAGGAATTCTCAAGCCTTGTAGAGGGCACAGATTAAATGTCATCAGCATTACTGAGTTCAAAAGCAAGGATCTTCATGTGTTTCATCTGGTGTCTAGTCTCATACTGGTCCAGAAATATTTTCATATTTTTACATTCTGTTCGGGTCTTATGCTAATCTTCGTGATTTTTCAGGACAGGTTACTAATTAAGAAAATTCAGTCTCAGAAGATGGAATATGGACATAAAAATGCTTTTATTGAAATTATTTCTTGTAGGGATTTTTTAAAAAAAGAAAATTACATAACATGTAAAGTATTTTAATGAAGTCTTTTAAATTGTAGAAGTAACTGCAACTCTTTTCCCTTCATTAAAAGAATTTTAATGAGGCTTAGAGTAGGCTATTATTCAATAGCTTGAGAATACTGACTATGCTAAATTAATCAGTTTATTTCTACCATGCATTTGCCATTCTTTTAAGCATGGAATGGAAAAAAGTCTATGAGAATTCAGCCTTAAAGCTTTTCATAGTTATCCTTATGTTGACACTTCTTTATATTTTGATTCCTTTATATTTACTTTGATTCTTACTCTATTTATGATTGTAAAGTTCAAGACACTTACATCTGCATTTAAATTTAATTGAAGTAAAATATTAATTTATCATTCTCAAAGAAAATTCTTTCTTTCATTCTTTTTCTAATATTTCTGTATTTTGTGTGTTGCTTAATCATGCTGGACCACATAAGGGCTATTATGCTCCTTAAAGATCTCTGCATAAGATAAATGAAGTGTTACGAATAACATCTGTAATTTTAACCTGTCCTGAATTTCTCATCTTAAGAGTTTTATTACAAAGGTCAGTACTGAATGAATAATTTGTAGAAATAAGGTGTTTAGTAGAAGTACACACAACAGAAGCTTGGTCAAATCTAAGACTATCAAAAATATAAGACACAGCAAGGATAGTTTGAAGGACAGACAAGGGAGTTGGCTTAATACAATTTCAGTGTTACACTTGTTGATCTTATATTCCTTTTTATCTAATTTCAAGAGTCTAACCTGTGCTAATATGCAAGATTTCTCACCTTGATAAATCTGATTACAGAAAATTAGATATAAAAAATGGATATTACCATATGGAAACACTGCAAATTAGTGAATATATGGTGTCACAGATCAAAGATAAGTATTTTCTGAATTTCGGACATAGAGGAAGCTTACATTTTTGTTTCCCAGTGAAAAACCTTAGGAGATCATGGCCGGCTTTGCTGCTTCGTAGGTGGTCCAGAAACAGAGTAGTGAAGTAAAATATTTGCCTGTGTCTGTACCAAGTTTCCCAGGGACACTACCTTTTGATATTTTTGTGTAAAGTGACTGAGATAAAAAAGACAGAATTCATACTCTGAAATGCCATGCAAAAATATTATTTTTTTATGACAACAAATTTCAAATAAAGAATGGAGGTGCTTTGGTGACTTCCAAGAAAAAGAGCATGTGAAAGCACATGTTCCCCACTGAAATGTAGTTTCTGTTTCTAAAAGAAATTAAAAAATAAAGAGATAGATTATGTGAAATGACAACAGTGTCTTCCTGAAAAGATATCTGGACCTAAATGGAAATAGATTAGACACTACTTATGCTTGGTAAGTAAAACTGTAGTAACATTAATAGAATATTAAATCAGGTTTAATTCTAGGTATATAATCCATGTGTCCACATGCCTACATATATATAAATATAGAACTAGACAGTATTTTTTTAATTTTTGAATGAGGTATTAGATGTTAAAAAGGTGTCCTTTATACAAAATAAATAAATAAAAAAATAAAAATATATTAGAAATAGAGTAGCATATATGAAATACATTCTAAAAGCACTAAAGCTGACTGAGAAAAACTATATATTAAAAACACTGTGTTATATTAAAATACAGGACAGTAAACATGTGACTTTGTGTCTGGTTCAGAAATAGTGGGGTCAAAACCAAAAAGGACACTGTAATTGAGAAATAATCATATACAGTTTGTAGTATCTGAAATGTTATTCTGAAGTATTAGCAGGAAACTAAAGAAGGAAATTCAGTAAATGTATAATTTACAGGAAAATTATAAATACAAACTTTTCAAGGAATAAAAACTTTATGAATGTCTACTAATTTGTTCTGCTTATATAGTAAAAGTCTAGAAAATTTGTATGCAAATGTATATACTAGAGGTAGCTTGCATATTTGATAAGAACAGGTATTCTGCACAATATTTACGACAGAATGCCTCAAATTACAGGGCACTTCGTACAGTATGCAGACAGAATATTATATTTTCCAGAATCCTGGTACAGTATCAAGACATCATTCTTGTGTGTTATTTGAGTAGGTTACTAGCTGCTCACACTGTACTTGTAATTGATGATGACAGTCATGAGACACTGCTGTATTTGGTTTATATTATTCATTAAATTGAAGACTTAGCTTAAATTTCCTGTCCAGTTCTTATATCTTCTTTTAAGTGCAGAGCTCTTGGATACTGAACCCCTTATGACTATGACAACTGTGTGACTTTATAAACCTTAAGGTGTAACATGTTAGATGAGAAAAAGAAGGATGTCAGGGACTCAGAGTTTGAATGCAAGGAATAAAAAATTTGGTATGTTGATTTAGCATTGGGCAAAGGTCAAAACAGAAAGTTTTCAGCCTTGGTGTACATGATGAATTTTTGCTTTGATTTTTTAGAAATAAGTGATTAATGCATTGGGAAATTACATGGGTTTTGAGCAATGTCATGACAAAAAGCACTCACTCCCAGAAGATCAGGTAGAACACTTGACAAAACAGCTAATCTCTGACTGAAGGCAGTATATTTCAACCATCTCTTTAACTAACATTTTGTAATTATGCACCTAGAAATTATCAGTTTGAAAAAAACAAAGATGTAAGTCTTTTGAAAATATGACTTATCAGGAACTTTTTAGTTTATGTTAAATCAAAGTATCTTGAAGATGTAGAGGGCACCTTGATGTCTTGGCATCAATTTCACACACATATCTCTTTGATATCTGGGTAGTATGCAGATAAGAAAGACTAAAATTATTCCAAATCTAACAATTTAGAAATAGTCACAAAATATATGACTTTTCAAAAACTTTTAAAGGTCCCCGGTTTAAAAGTCTTCAAGAAATTACAACACTGTCAATTAACAAGAAAGATCCTTATGAATTAATAACTGTACACATATAGGTAACAAAGACCAGAAAAAAAGGTCAGGGTATACAAACAGTCAGTGTTTATGTGCAACACATATTCCCACCAGAATATTAAAAAGATCTGCAGTGAAACCTGAACTATGTAATAAACTCCTAAGTGATCCAGAGTAAATTGTGAATACTGACATCTAAATGTTTTCTATGATAAAAAAAATATTTGGAATAATACCATTTTAAACATCATTCAAAAGACCTGAAAAAATAAAAATTTTATTAAAATGTATCTCATGATAATGGTCAATAAAATGGCACCTAAAAATCAACACCAACAAATGAAAAGAAACAGAAATAAAAAACCAAAAAATATTTGGCTATATACACAGACTAATAAGATAGGCCTAAACCAGCTATTCAGGCCCAGGAAATATGCTTAGGTGCTTCTCTACGTGTCCGTGAAAAAAGTATTGCTGAGAGCTAAACAACAATCATGAAAAATGTTAGAAATTGTTATGAAGGAATTCAAAGCCAAATTGCCACTCAATCACTCAAAAATGTATATTGTTCTCACACTTGAAAGCCATACATAATGCTGGTCACCTATTAAAGATGATGCAGTAGAACAAGGAAGGTAGAGAGTAGGGCAAGACAGATGATTGGAAATATAGTATAGCTTCCACAAGAGAAGTTTTCTTTATCCTTGAAAGCTATGATCTAGGAGGATTTTTGAAAGGTTCTAAAACCATGCCTGTCAGGAAAAGGCGGGTAAGGAATGTTTACTTTCTATTTCTCTGTCATGATTTAACCCCCGCTGGTAATTAAGTATCACGCAGCCACTCGCTCACTCCCCCCTCACCCAGAGGGACTGGGAGGAGAGTTGGAAAGGAACATAAAACTCAGGGGTTGAGGTAAGAACAATTTAATAATTGAAATAGAATAAAAATGAAAGAACAGTAATAATGATGACAATAACAGTTATAATGGAAAGGGGGAGGAAAAGAGTAAAATCCAGAGGTAAAGGAAGAAAGAAACACATGGTGCACAATGCAACTGCTGACTGATGCCCAACCAGTCCCCCAGAAATGATCCGCTCATCCTGGCCAACCCCCCAGGCATATATACCAGCCATGACATCCCATGGTATGGAATATCCCTTTGGCTAGTTTAGGTCTGCTGACCCAGCTGTGTCCCCTCCCAATTCCTTATGCCTCTCCAGCCTTTTTGCTAGCAAGGCCTAAGGAACTGAAAAGTCTCACATTGAAGTTAAGCACAGCACCACACTAGCTCCTTAGAAGATAATTAACTCCATCCCAGCTGAAACTAACACATTCTCATAACAAAGAAGCTAGGATAAAAGAGAATTTCATCAGTGGTTATAAACAAACAACAGGATATTTGTTTTACATAATTTATAATTAAATTATAGACCTATCTGCTGAAGGACATTGTGAAATATTTAAAAAAGTGATTAAATAACTTAGTGGGGAATAGGTCCCTTGACATTAGATAGAATTGTCCAGACAAAATTTATTACTGACAAAATTCCTAAGCAACCAGTTGAGGAATGTTAGAAGAGTGATCTCTCTAGAGTTTCTCTCAGCTTTACATTTTTTTTCTCTAAGATTCTTGTTATGAGTCATTGTGGGACATAAGGTGTTAGACTAAATGGTTTGTCTTTGTGTGTATGTTCCTACAGTCTTAACCTTGACAATTATTTTTCTGGATTGATAAAGATTATCTTTGAGATAATTGTAAATATTCTTCAAACATGTTCTTAACTATTTTTGCCATCTCAATCTGAATATTAACACCTAGGAATATTAATAAATTACAATGTTAGACACGGGTTCAGACAATTCTGCTTAGTAAAAAATTGGAAGTCAATTTAAAGATGCAAGATTGAGTGTCCACCATTGCTAGTACACCCTTCAGTTCTTTCCTAGACCTGGAAAACAAGGAAGTCAGGTCTCAGTAAAGGTTATTCAGACTGGCTGAAAATGGTTATGTTTAAGAGCTGTCAGAGCAAAGCTGCTCCACTGGCCTTACTCATAGAAATTTAGACCTACAAGGCTTCCTCAGTAGGAGAATCTAGACTCTGTTCTTCAACATTTCCACCATTTTTATGAGAACTCTGGATGAAGTACAATACAACTTTGCATTTTCAGGTGATGTTGCATTGGCACAAACACATTTATTTTGATAAAGTCACAACATTTCCTATTAGCTAATAAATAAGTTCCATTGTCTTATATACCACATTAAATTTCAATTAATAAATTGAGTCAAGAAGAGCTGCTGTTCGATGTGGTACTTTTTCCTATCAGTATAATAGGTATCATATATACGATTTCTGTAAATCCTAAACTGAATTGAGGAAGTGCAGTAAGGTAATTTGTTACCATGACAGTGAGTATAAAAAATTGGATTTTTTTTTTTTAATTATTCTTCTTCCATTAGAAAGATAAGGTGATCTTTTCATTAAGATAACAGAGATCAATAAGGTTTGTATTGCAGGTTTACAGAATCCATGGCAAATTACAGGAAATAATCTAAATTTAGGTATGACGACACTATCATATACAGAAAAGAACAATATTAATGTCCTTTTCATGGTCTTTCTCTAGACATGATAAAAGGTGGGATAAAAGCAAGATTTAGCTATGGATATATTGAAAAATCATCATTACTATATTCCATTTTTCACTCAGAGGAAGCACTTTTCTGTGCTTTGCCTTGTGACCTTTTTTCCTTCTAGCAGGAAAATATCCTAGAAGCCATCTGATGCACACTAATCCATGATAATTTCTACCTATGATTTTTTTTTTTGCTTACCACTCTTTAAATTTCAGTATGTCTTAGTCCAAGCGTATACTGATGACATTCACCACCAAAACTATAAAGGTTCATTTAAAAAATTAACATCTCCTGGGAAACATTGGTAGATAACAGTGACTTGGAGATTGACAAAGATAAAAACATTTGGAGTTGAAATGGAAAATGAAAAATATAAAAATTGTCGTCGAATAATCTTTGTGGATTTATTTTGTCATTACTATTTTACTTACTGAGGAATTACATTACCTTTATATTGAAAGAGAGAGTCAGAGGTGGTAGGCATATCATAGGAGCTGATGTGTTGCAAACTTGCTTTCAGTATAATAAGCATAATCATATTTGAGGTAATACTCTTGCTTTGATAGCACAGGACCATTCCATTGAATATGAAGGAGATTCTCTGTTAAAGACACCAGCTACAAAGCTGAATCAGTTTTTTTCTGTATCACACTACAGTTCCCAGTCTTTGCTCTTTAATTTTAGATTCCCCCAAGAAATATATCCCTAAATACTAACCTGACTTTAAAGAGTAGTGAAAAGGAACGGTAAAACAACAAAAAAACAACATCATGTCAATAAAATAAAACCTAGAGATAGACTTGAAAATGAATGATAAGGCCACTGGACTTTTGGAAAATAGTGTCTTTGGACAATACTGAGACCAAAATTAGAAAGCTTTTGGTGTAATTAAAACCAGGAACATTAAGGTGAAAATCACAGTCCTAAATTAGCATGTTAGAATAACACAGCTGATGAAATGAACAGAAAGCAGAAGAGTAGAGATGGACCATTTAGTCACATGCTGTTCTTCTTTAGCAGAAGCGCTGAGCTGCCAAACTGATGGCTGTCCATAAATATTTGCAATACAGTTGGTCCTAGCACCAAATATGACAGCTTTCAATAAAACATTCACTGTGATGCTTTGAGGTCCACAGAGGTACATAAAATAGTTCCCAAACTGCACATTACATGCAGTTTTCCATTATACACTGCACAAAACGTCCTTGACATTCAAGAGTTTGCCATACATATTTTAGCATGCATCACTCCAGGGTGTATTTGAAAATACCCTCCACTTGCCTTTAATAATAATGACTTGTCAAGTGGAATCCAGATCTTGGTTAATCTAACATAATATAGACTTGATGGTTTTTATTAACTGTCAAATGGAACCCAATAGCCGTCAGAAACATTTTTCCCTTCTGTCATGCATTTGTTCCCAGCATGTTTCATGTCTTGACCACTAATGTAAAAGGTTAATAAACTGCAGTATTACATGTCATTAATATTCAATATCCATGGCAAGTGTATAATTTTGCAGATTTTTTTATTTTAAATATCGAGACATTAATGTGGCTATTCTACAGCCTTACAGAAGTGTATCGTGCTTCATGCATTGGCTAATTTGTCTGTGAAGAGTCTGTGAAGCATCTCTGACACATTAGACTTTCTGCACCTTTACTAAAATCCACGTGACTGCTTCAGAAATCTGAAAGGTTTAGTTTGGTTTGGTTTATCTCCTTCCCCGCTTTTCTTTTCTTGCTATCACAAGCTATGATTATTCCAATATTCCTTAATAAACATTTTATCCTATGTCAAGCATAAAATGATCATAGATAATAAAGAGGTCTGATTTTCAAATATCTATTTGGGCCACTGTCATTATGAGGCTGGTTATCAATGTTTGTTTTTCTTCACACTGTTATGCTTCTCAAACAAAGCAAGCAAGTCAAACCTTGTTATGGCTATAAACAAATTGCCTGGGCACCAGTCAAGCTTATTAAAAATTCACAGAGTTAGAAGTACAGAGATATAGGTGATGGAACTATCTTAGATTTGCGTGATAACAGCAGAAACATATTCTCATGAAAACTATTCTAGATTTATGTTAGTGACACGTGCAAATGAATTTGATAAAAAAGTTAGAATGAGATTTGTACTAGAGTAATAGGCTGAACTAGACATTATTAACCTGTTCTTCAGCCATATATATTGCAAATTCTTGTATTTTTTCTTTAACTCTTAAGTTTCTAGTCTAAATTATCTCCACTAAAAAGGATGAAAAAGATGTTATGTTCAACATATTTAGCTGACTATTACTTGTGTATCTGCTTACAGGCCTCTTTAGAAATCACATTTAGATTGTAGCTCAAACCAAAATATTATTGTTTACCTTTTAAAATAAAACACTTCATTTGAAACTCTTAAACTGACACAAAATTTCCTATCAATCTAATCCGTAATAAAATGTATTTCTTGTAAACCTGAACATACCAGACTAGAGCCTTAGTGTCTGTCAGCATTGCTACATACCACCTTTCAGTTATCTTTTTTAACACTGGCCACCATTGGGTAAAATAATTTTCCAGTTACTCTATGTCCAAACTCCACTATTAGCCAGTCTTATTTATAAAATACTGGAGGATAAATTTGCCTTATTTACCAGTAAAATGCAACTGTTTCTCAATAAAATAGAAAATAGGCCTATTGTTGGTATGTCAATCCTTGTTGCTACTGCATATTAAAGCTGTTTAAACAGAAAAAGAAAAACAATTGCTTTCTAGTTTTTGAAGTTTCACTTAAATGGGGAGTAATTAATGATGATTAGGTTGTTAAGGACTATGTGAAGTTAATTTAGCTTTAGATTGTTTATGAGCTGTGCAGGAATTTTGTTGGTTCTTTTGAAAGTTTCTTGGAAGACAGAATAAAATCATCTATGTAATTCCTCTTCCTTGAAAAGGTTGTTTAATCATTTAAAAGTCCAGTGTATTTGCAGCTTAGTTAAAATCCAGTGTTTATTTAAAACTGGGTCAACAAATCAAACTGTCAATGGGAGCTCTAGTGATGAGTGACATTTCCAGCCCAGGTGAACATGAGAGAGCACACAAGTGCTATTACCTTAATGAAGTTTCTACTTCTAGGTGCTACTGTCTTCTGCGTAGATAAATAAGATTACTTAACCCCTGAGAGTGCACAACACAATGTGCAGCTTTCAGGCCATGTGAAACCTTGGTAGTCCCAGTAGCATTGCTGCTCTTCTATTCTGTTTTCACTACTTTGGCAGTATTAATAAAAATTACACCAATCATTCTTAAGTATTTAAAAAATAGTACTTTATACAAAACTAATAGCAATAATATATTTACAAACATGAATTATTCATGATAATAAAATTTACCTATTTCACATGGTCATTCAATCAGGTAATCATACATGAATACTTATTTGCTCCTTGAATTACTGCTTGTCAAAGAGCACTTTTGGCAGACACAGCAACTCAACACTGCCAATGACTTTCTTTTGTATACCATATGGAAAAGAAAATCCTGAAATAATGTTTGGAAAAGATGCAATAATTACTTTGTTACAAGATGGGGTGGGTGCATTTTATCATATCCTATTGTGTTGTTAATTGGTTTTCACCAGCATAAAGAAATCTAGTCATGCAATGTGCTCCAAACGCAGAATATTCCATACATTTTCTCTCATCCCAGAAACTGACTTTTGATGATAGTATACACAGAACTTGTTGCTAGCTTATATTAAGACCTGTCTCAGTACTAACATCCCCTCTTCAAAAAGAACCATAAGCCAGAAATTCTACCATTGGGTTCTAACCATGTTAAAGATGATACAAGGAAAGGAAAACAGTGGTGAAAAGAACTGTATTTACTGTAGAACTTGTAAGAAGGGATGAAAGATATTTAAAGTTTTTACTTAATATTTTGGTTTTCCTGTTAGTATGTTTCGGTCTGTCCATCAGTACCATTAATCTACATAAACTTTCTGATTTCAGTAAAGCATGTCCATATTTTAAAGAAAAATATAAGGATTTTACTGAAAGACTATTAAAGGACATTACACCTTCTTCTATGTTATTAAATGTCAATTTTAATTTTCCTCCCATAGTGATGGGGCTGCAGTACTGTTCAACCAAAGCTGGCTGAGATCTAACTGGGAGCAGGGATGGTGGGTGCTTGTGTGGCACATGTGGGAGTTTGTGATTCCACTATGTGACACCCATGAAATCTCCAATAGGTGAAGAGACAAGGAGCAGGGAAATGCTTTGTGAAATACACTATATTCTATTTAGACTCATTAGGACAGAATGTTCTCTTACTTGAATACAGAGTGGCTCCCTGAAGGAAAGGGACTTACTCTGCTGCACTGCAAGGGATTTACTTGATGTTTACAGAAGCAAAACAGGGAAAAGAACCAGATCCCCTACTTAGTACCAAGAATTCTCAGCTTTCAAGATTTATGTAAACTCTTTTTTAATCACTGATTATTTTTTTTTATTTCACACTTGTGATAATTCTGCATGCAAAGCCTTCAAAAAAGAAATGAAGCTGCTAGAACAGCAGAACAGAAAACAACAGTTATTATTCCCTTCCCATACTGCCAGTTATTTCATTGTAAATGGGCTTTGTGCAGGGAGACGTGATTTCCTCCCTTGCTAAACAAATGTATTGACCTTAAAAAATAGACTAAACTGGGCATGGTTTAAAACAAAACTGGTTTTGTGCACATTTTAATTAACAATACAAATATTTTCAAAATAACAACATTTTTAAGTTGGCCATAAGACACTCCAAAATGAACACTCAGTGGTGGTAATTCATGCCTAGTGGCATTGATGATGACTTACCCTTCAGCCTCATGGCTAGCAGCAGCACACTAACTATGAATTACTGCCACACAGTTTATGTCCTACCGTACCTTATTGCTTAATTAAAAATGAACCAGTTTATTAAACTGAAGAGATGAAACATCACCCCCTACATGCCTGAATGAGTCTTTGAGCAGCACAAAAGTAGTTTTCAACTTTCCTCACTTCAAGCCTCTCACGGTAACTATTCACACAGAGATTTCTTTTGCACCGTGGTAATACATGTGTTTGCAGGATAATGAGTTGTAGAAATGCCTAGATTCTGTATACCTACCTTTCTCTTAAGCTGTCATCCTGCCATAATAAAACACCTCTCTGGAAATACACCCTAAATAACTATTTCTGAAACAGCAATATAATTTTCCTTCAGTACTTTGCAATGCAACAACCCTACCAATGACAGTGCTCACAGAGCCATGACTATTAAAAAAAATTTCTTCCCCAGAGTTGGTTAGGTAATGTTCTTTTGAAGCTGGAAGACAAAATCTACGTGTGGCAATAATGTTAATGTGCTTGCTACAGAATTATTCTGAATCTCACACAAGGTGAGTTTCTAGCAGAAAATGGTATACTTGAAGTAAAATTAATATTTCTAATGGGATACAAAGATAAGTTCATGTAATTAATAAAGATATAACTTACTGCTAGTGACATTCCTTTATCATGTTTTAATACTTTTAGAAGCTTATATTGACTGTAATTACATTATCCCAAACTTGATTCATTGATCATTTAGATTTCCTTCCACTTATGTTTGAAGTATTATTTTTCTAAATTTACAGGAATTTTTCCTCTCCATCTCTGTCTTAAGAAAATATTACTCCTTACAGGTTATGCTGCTTCTCCTCTCCTATCTTTTCCTTTAGTGCTCCTTCACTTGGCCTTCTAGATACTATTAATAAAAAGTTTGCTAGAGTACTGTCTAAAATTAAGGAAATGGGTCCGAGTATACAGTAATACCTGTACCCTTCCATTCTTCACAAAGTATTCAATTATTTGCATGAGATTTTTTATCTTATTTTGCAGCTAGCTAATTGCAGGTAACTAGGTAGCAACTGAACTACTGGCAGCAGGTGTGGAGAAAAATGTTGACCCCAATGAGGCTATTTTCAAAGTAGGAAGTCAGTTTCCATTTTAGTCTTGGAAACTCACAGCTCCTTCAGCATAAATATAATTTTCCATTTACATCTTCCTTCAATGAGTGTGTTAATGAATTCAGTGACATTGTGAGATGGTATGTTTCTTTCCACTGTTGTTGCTTCAGTAGGAAACTTATTAGTACTTTTATAAAATGATGAGTCTGTTTGTTGCTGTATTTTCATCCTTCTAAATGTCCATTGAAAAATGTCTGTCACTGAATAATGCTTTGAGTATATTATCAAACCTTTTGCTAATGACTCACGCAGAGTAGAGATATCTTTTTTCATTTGCCTAATCAGTATCACACTTTTCAAATTTCCTAGATCATTACCCCTGGCATGTGTCAGAATACTTCTGGGGCCTTACAAATTTAGCAAACCATTCAAAAAATACAAAAACATCAGTTGCAGGCAAATGAATCCTTTATGCCCAAAATATTCACTAAAATTTGCAGACAGGCATTTGGTATTATGAATATTTTTTCTTAATACACATCTTGGCCCTGGTTAATACAGGAGTGCTCAGAATAGACCACTTAGTCATATTAGTGGGTATGTGAAGGACAGAGCATAGAAATAACCAGATCTGAAAAAAGGTGTCTAGAAGGTCATATAGCTCCTGGTGGTGCCTCATATAAAATTTATATGCTACAAACTGTAATTATAGTTGGTGCAGGTACTAACACATAGAGTGCAGGCTGGCTAATGCTTCCAGTTCTGAAGCCATTTTCAGCTGTTGAAAATTTTGCCAGACTTCAGGTGTTTGGAGTGAACTGTGCATGCTACATCACTTTGACTACAAATTTTGACATAAACAGATTCTCAATCTCCAAAAACTAGCTTAGAGGGGGGAAATTAAAAAAAAAAAAAAAAAGAAAAGAAAAGAAAAGAAAAAAGGTATTAAAAAAATGTTGTTTATTTGTTTAGAAAGAGGAAACAGACAGTAGTATGTCCATAACCTGATTGAGAACTTCAGAAACAGACAGTCCTTCTTTTTGGTTCTGTTTGGATCAGGGTGTCATTAAACAGCTTTTCAACTTACTGCCAGTTCTGTTTATTGAAAAAAGTGCCACTCCATACTTCCATCACATGCTTCAAATCCAATAATATAACAGACATACGTTCAAGAGTGACCTATTAAAAAGACTTACTGCTAAACCCTGAAGCTGAGTTGCATGTGGTCCAGAGGGAACATGCAGTTTCTATTTTCTGACAGCTCTGAACCCCCAAATAAGTAATCAGCAATAGCCAGAATGAACTTCTACTATTTCGTGTGATGGACTAATGATCACAGGCCTGAAAAATGAGACATATGTTTCTTCTTGGTTTAATTCCTCCTGTCCTGAAAGCTTCAGGACAGTCAGTAAAGAATGAGAACATAGGAGACAGAGAATGTGTAAGGCAAATGATAGCATGGTGGATAAGAAGTGTGAAGAGTACCATGTTATCTGAGGGTGAAGTAGAATGGCTGAATTATTACAAAGGAAAGCGATTTGCTGATAAGAAATTCAAAAATGCATTAGTGTAGACACAGGACAAAAGAATTATTAACCAAGGGGTTCAAGAGAGTGACAGAAAGGATTGAGGGAAGATTATATGAAGATAAAACAGGAAAAGTAGGGGCAGAAGTACATGTTTTTAATTTGGTATATTCCTACCTACAGCTGCAACTGATTACAAAGTAATGAGATACTGCATTAATTTTCTGCCAGAGAAGGTTCTCTAGCAGAATACATCCCTCACTGGTTTTTCATTCCTTTCTAAGTGTTACCCCATGTAAGACAGCAGCCTTCCACTGTCACTCTTTCCTTTATCAGTTCAGTTCACATAACAGTAAGGACCCTCATACTGATACTGAGTACCATTTCCAAATACATAGCTATCATGTTCTGGTACAATTGCTTCAGTTTTTAAAAGGTTTTTACTTTTTAAAGGAATTTGCATCTCAGAATAATGTAAATACTTTTAAAGTTGATCTTGAGCTATATCAAACCATAAATAAAAATTTTAGCAGTGAATTCTTAATGGAAACTTTCTTCAATCATGTCTTATTAGCACAATATTTTTAAAAGACAGAGCAGTTCTCAAAGGTCACATCTTCTGAATTCAAAAGAAATTGGGGAAAAACAAAAGAATGGCCATAAAGAAAGAAAGAGATGAAAAGGAGGGAATATAAGCAACAGAAGCTAAACGCTGGTGAGAAAAACAGAATTTTGACACTGAAATCTTAAGCCAGTTTTTAGAGTGGCTTAAGTGACATTTGGCCTTCTTACAATGTTATAGGACATTAAATGTTTCATTTCTACTTGGTGTATGCAAGCTGTTAAAAAAAATGGAATTTCAATGATTGCATGCATGCAGGGGCAATCTTCGTTTTTAAAGTGTTTTTTTACACAGTCAGGTGCTTTAGATTTACAATGTATAGGACAAGTTAATTTAGTGAGTGTGGTACGGTTTGTCTCAAAGCTTATTTTGTTTCAGGTGAATGAAGCAGTGGCAATTTGCTGAAATATTTTTGTCTCCTTTTCAGTTGTTCATCAAAATAAGCAATGGTTAGACTCCAAATACCTAACTGTTTTCTAGTTCTCGTTTATAGCATAGGTTTGCAAAAATTTAAAAGCTGTGGTGTTCCTCTGAAAAAGTGAAAAACACTGCCTTTTGACATTTAAGCAGTCCTCTAGCAATAGAAACAAGTTTGTGGCAATTAATAGTCCTAGAAGATATTTCAAGTTTGGAATCACTGTCCAGACACATCATTTTGTACCCTTAATATACAAACAGACAGACTATAGGGGTTATTTACACAAGTACTTGAACTTCCATATAGTAAGTGATGAGAACACAGATATATGACACAAAGAAAGCTGCTACTAATACTCAAGGAGAGGAAATTATAGATCAGTGGTTCATTTTTTTTTTCCATTTTTTTTATAATTGCTAGGTATCAGCAGTAAAAAAAAAAGTATGTGCTTAGATAGTCCTTTATTGCATAGTTCATAGGATTTCTTGTTGCATTGTGAAGCTCAATTCCTTCACACAATATAAGAGATGAATGATAAACTGTGATTATACTGAAAATAATGTTCTCTAATGATTTTTGAAGTCAAGTAGCTAATAAGAAAGGTGACTGGTAATTCATTACTGTTTAATATCTATCAATAAAATACCTGAAGAGACTATCGTAACATTTCATATCCACCTTTGTTTCACCAACTGAATTTGCTTTGTAGGTAAATTTGTAAAACCATTAAGGAGTCTTTTACTACCCAGATTCTCACAGCAGATAAAAAAAGGTACAAATTTGTTTTCAGATTAAAAGCCTTGTGCTTGTGTTGGTTTTGGGTTCTTTTTTGGGTGTTTTTTTTTTTTGTCTCCTTGCATACTGTTACCTAAGCTGTAAGTCTCAGACATGCAGAAGGAGGAATTCAGCTATTATTCTGAAAACATTCCAAATAAGAATTCCTAATGATGTGTTAGATTATTTTATGGGAAGAAGACTCATATATAGCTGGTAGTCCTTTTATTGAGGGCTTCCATACAGATGCCTTATTTTACAGGGAAGACATATTCAGTTAATCTGAAGCTTCATTATCCATGTTTATACTATGATACTGTGGTGGATTGACCTTGGCTGGCTGTCAGATGCTCACCCAGCCACTCTCTTACTCCCCCTCCTCAAATGACAGGGGGATGAAAAACCTCAGGGAAATCACTTACCCATTACCATACCATAAGGGGAAAAAATAGACTTGATTTTGGGAAAATTAATTTAATTTACTGTCAATTAAAATAAGTTTGGATGATGACACACAAAAGACAAACTGAAGCACCTTCCCTCCACCTCCCTTCCTTTTCCCAGGCTCAGCTGTCCCTCCCAACTCCTCACCCATTCCCGACTCCCTTTACCTCCTCCTGCCCCAAACAGCGCTGGGACACTGAGAGCAGGGGTTGCTGTCAGTCCATAACACTTCATCTCAGCCTCTCCTTCCTCCTCACACTCCTCCCTTGCTCCAGCATGGGTCCTTCCCATGGGCTGCAGTCCTTCAGGATAAACCTGCTCCAGAGTGCAATCTCCACAGGCTGCAGTTTCCCTCAGGAAATACTCACCTGCTGCAGTATGTGGTCCTTCACAGGCTGCAGGGGAATCCCTGCTCCCATGCCTGAAGCACGCCCCTCCCCTCCTCTGGCCTTGGTGTCTGTATGGCTGTTTTTCTTGCATTTTTTCTTCACTCCTGTCACTGCTGCATGCCATTTTTTACCCTGTCTGATATACGCTTTCCCAGAGGCAGCAGCACGGTGGCTGCTGGGCGTAGCTGTGCCCTGTGCTGGGCCTGCTGGAACCGGCTGGAACGGGCTGTGCCCAGCTCGGGGCCGCCCCAGCCTCTCCTCAGAATCCGCCAGCACCAGGGCACCTGCACACCGTAGAGAACATTTTGAGGAACATTTTGGAAATAAGAAATAAATTCCTGTACCTTTACTTAATATACTACCAAGTACTGAGAAATAGTACAAATAAATGATAGCATATGTGAGAAAGGACATCTTGTTATAGCTTAATATAAAATCAGTAAAGAACGATCAAAAGATTAGAAGTGTTACATCCAAAGTTGGTAAGGATTTTAAATATTTAAGTCAGGTATTTTAAGATAATAATTTATCCTTAGCAGGAAATAGCTTAATACATTAATTTTAAACCAAGAAAGAGGATACAGAATCCCAGAGCAGAATTTTCTTTGGAAAAGCTGTTTAGCTCATTTCACATCTTAGCACAGCAGCAAGCAGAGAAAATAACCCTTGCTATGAAAGGTTTGGTAACAAGTTAGATGGGATATGAATTAATGGAAGGAATGAGAAACTATTGGAGGTCCCACAAAATGAGCAAGTGCTATCAGGTTGTCAGTAACATCTACATGAAAATTAATAGTAGCTGCCTTATTTATTATGAACTGGAGTTTTGACACCCTACCAAATCTGTTAACAGAAGACTGCAAAGCTATGTGGAGCATGGGGAGCTCAGAAGTAGATGAACACTAAAAGTATTCAGTAAGTAACAAAAAAATACTTCATCCTTTAAATATTGCTTTTATTCTAGCATTCTGATGAGTTGGAAATTCCAAAGAAGCAAATAAATCTTATCATTAACCTATACTTAGTGTCTTTGAAAAACTTCATTTATTAAACAACATCCTGTTTCTGTCTGTATATTTATTTTTCTTTCATGCACAAAACAAAATTCATAAATTATATTTTCTACTTGAAGTTGTCAGCATGTTTGTTATTTTTTTCTTGAAGAAATTTCCCAAGGCACTAGCACTGAGGAATGTGCTTGCTTTCCCAAAGCGAAGCAGTATCTTCTCTTATCCTTCTAATTGGTATTCATTTACAAGTTACTCATTCTGATTGTTTAAAGGTACCTGTCATTCCTCTTCAGGAAGAGTGTTATATTCAGTGCAAGATACTATTTTTATTCAATCAGTTATTGCTTTCTAGGTCTATAAAATTTATTTCTGTTTGATTTTAGCAGCCTGCATTAATTTAGTTTTATCAGTTATGATGAAGTTTTTGCTTATTTCACTTTACCTTTCATTCAGGTTGCAGAGCACTTCAATTGCATACTTAATATTAAGCTCATGAAAAGTTCTACAAAGTTGGTACACAAATGCAAGAAGTGTCCCATTTACAGTGACTTAGTGTTAGTATTTTACAATATTAACCAGTAGCCTCTGAACGTTGAGATAGGAATTGAATAAAATTGAGAATAGGAAGAAAAGTCTCTTGATGCATATTTTTTCATGAAATAATATTAAAAGGAGACTGTTTAAGACTTCTTTGGGCAAAAAAGATAAGTGTTCTCTAAGTCAATGTAAAATTATTTTTACATTGACACAACGATTAATACAATTAAATTCCTGTGGTGTTAAAATACATTGGAGCATTTTTACAGAGGAATGACTACAGGCTTTAAAAGTGGCTGAGGTGACCTGTGTCCTACGAACGCGATATTGTATCCCCTCATGTCATAAATAGATTGTGTGCTGCAGACATTCAATAGACTTCAGGAGAAATCCAAATGAACACCCTATATTTGAAAAATTGCAGAACTACTTGATCACATGGACGTCAGGGAAAAATGTGGTGCCTGGATGATTTATATACAGTAAACCTCCAGATTTATTATCTTCAGATATTCTATGATGGAACTAAAGATATTTATGATAGGGCAATTCAGTAGGTACCTTAACGCAAAATCTTAATGTTAAGACAACTATTTGGAGTGCAGCCATCCCTTCCAGCTATTAATCCTCATATTTCTACAGAATCATGTTCTAAAACCTTTCCTCTCTTACTCCTGCCTCCTTGCTCCTCTTGCTGTCTCTCCTGTGTTGTTAGAGTCCTCAAATGTGACATTGCAAATTTTAATCTTCTATATTATAGACATATTGCAAAACCTTCCCACCAAAAATTCATTGACCATTTCCCATAGAGAACCAGCTCAAAGAGTATTTTGAAAATATCACTTCTGAATTTTGACATATAGATTTGCCTGCAAATGGGGAGTACATTTTGTACTTCTGTACAATTAAATTGAATATATTTTAGGCTGCTGCTGTGTTACAGTACTGACTATCAATCTTTCTTGTATCACCTTATTCCTTTTTATGTTAATCTTCACTACTGTATTTTGCTGACTTTAGCAGTACTAATATGTGGTGATACCCCCAGCAGTATTACAGCTTAAAGTTTAAAAACCTCCTTTTAAAAATTAGGATTTTTTTTATTTATATTGTTAATGTTCATAAAATCAATAGTATAATTCAAATCTAAAAATAAAAATATTTTGCTTATGAGATCTATTCTTCATATGAATCATAGCAATTGCAATATTTCTAAATATGAAAATTTGTTATTTCATTTTGCTTTTGAATAGATTTAATTCTGTTTTCTGATACTCATGGATTATAATATCTAAAGTAGGCAAAACTAGCTTCTAAGTTTAGAACTTCAGGCTAATGGCTGGTGTTGATGCCACTGTTTTAAGTTTACTGGTTGAGGGCCATCCTGTGTGTTTTAACACTTGAGGAAGCCTCCAGAGTGAAAATTTGTTAGTTACAGCACTTATGAAGCACCTTGATTAGATA
This sequence comes from Falco cherrug, assembly GCF_023634085.1. Lineage (NCBI taxonomy): Eukaryota > Metazoa > Chordata > Aves > Falconiformes > Falconidae > Falco > Falco cherrug. The sequence continues at coordinate 65,309,901 of NC_073699.1, forward strand.
TCAGACCTTTTTTTTTTTTTTTTTTTCTCTCCACCTGAATAAAAGCAAACTTTTCCTATAGTACAATCAAACATGTGGAACTGACTCTCATGAAGATCTGGGGCCACAGTCTATTTCACAGTGCCGCTGGTACTAAATGGCAAGTGCTTATGCCTAGTACAACAATTCACAGCAATCTCTTTATACCACAGCTGGCACCTGATAACTTGTGACTGCAAGGTGAGAGACTGCAAATGTGCAGAGCAATTTTCCAGTGTAGACTTGAGTATCTTGTCTGTTTCAGCAGAATTTCAATTACCAGCATTACAGATGTGCTTGTCTGTTTGTAGCATGATATTTTAAGATAAAAGGTGGTCAAGTTTCATATAAAAAGAAAGGCTTTTTGCAAATATATTCAGTTTGTGAGGGTTTTTTAAAGTTATCTACAGTGTTTGCATACATTACAGACTGTGTTGTAGAAACAGGTAAAATGTGACTATCAGGAATAATAAATTTTTCTCATGAAAATGAATATATCTTGCCATGAGTGTTTTCAGAATAAAATTACCAGACCATGAGAGGAAGAAAACTTTTAATATTAATGGAAGATAGCTAGTTTTAAAAAAAAAAGGAAAAAAAAAAAAAAAAAAGAAAAAGGGTGTGTGTTTTAATTATATGCAAATTAAAAAATAAGATAAACAAATTTATTAAAAATATATTATATGTCATATTATTATAATGAAACATGTAAGAAATAGTCAAAGAAATAGGAATTCCTATAAGTAATGTAAATCTGTTACCTTAAATACTGTCACAATGAGCTGTATTAGATTATTTACATTTTCTGAATGTGATTCATTTTTACAAATGTTTTAACTTTCAGGTGTCTGATTTGATACAGACTATAGGTCAGATTTCATATTTTTGGTCTATTTCATCATGACGTTTAGAAGACGGATTAGAAATTTAAGTGAAAACCTGCAAGTATTGCTGAAATATTGCTTTTTCATTCTTGTCATTATATTGGTCAAGGAACAAAAATTGTATTATTGGGTTGTTTTTTCTTTAAAATTCATTGGGTTTGACCAGTACAGTAAATTACTTTTGGTAACAGAAGAATAATTACCTGTCCAGATTCCTATGAACATACACTGTTTTCAGACTCTATATATCAAGACTGAAGAGTATAGTTTTAACACACATTTCATCTCCTACAATGAAGATAATACAATTTTTTGCTTTATGATATGTGTTTAAAACTAAGTTGATACAGCTTATTGATCTTAAATAATTTTATTTTTCCAGTTAAAACATATTTAACCAATAAAAAAATGTCTTGCAAAACCAAGGTTAGGACCTAGCAGCTGTCGAACATCATAAGGAAAATCAGTATGATTAAAGTGTTTTTAAAGCTAGACACCAGCATCTAAGAATGATGTACAATATTCAGGGGTGTTATGGTAGTATTAGAATCATCATCCAAATAGTGGCATTCTTATATTAAAGTGTGGAGGGTAAGGCAAATTCATAATTTTTTATGCAGAAATTGTTTTATTTATCCCTGTAGTAAAGCTATCAAGCCAACACTTCTGTTCCGTTGGTTGGTGAGCTTTTTTCAGAAGGGTGTTCCCTTTTAGCCTGTTACTGTATAAAATGCAAAAGGAGTAATCAGTTGACAGCTGCAAGACGAAACCCTTTATGTCTGAAGTTGTATTAGCCAACAAAGCTGAATGATACTGAGCTTATAAAACTACAGACCTTGATGAGTTAGTGAACCTGTGCATTATTAATACAGGAACAGTTCAGTGGGGAAATATTGCTTTACATGAAATATGAACACATTGCTTGAGCTTCAGAGGAGCACTTAGATTTACTTGCACGTTTACAGATAATGAAGCTGCAATAAAGTAGAGATCAAATTAAAAACACGAGATGAAAATGCTGGGTGCTATTTTTTATTTTGTAAATTCATTTTGCTGCTGTCTTGTACACAGAAGTCTCAAGGTCTTAAACACTAGCTATGATAAATGTAAAACCATTAACTTTTTAGGGTACTGTAATATATTTTATTACCCCTGCATGTCTTTTGAAGTTTTGGGGAGTTTTGTTTGGATGGGGTGATTTGTTTTTAAACAAACCAAAACAAAAACAAAGTAAAACACGTAAGATCATGCCTGGTGAAAAAGGACCTCGGGGTGCTGGTTGAGGCTGGCTGAACATGAGCCAGCAGCGTCCCCAGGTGGCCAAGAAGGACAATAGCATCCTGGCTTGTATCTGAAACAGTGTGGCCAGGAGGACAAAGGAAGTGATTGTCCCCCTATACTAGACACTGGTGAGGCTGCACCTTGAATACTGTGTTCAGTTTTGGGCCCTCACTTCAAAAGGGACATAGATATGTTGGAGCATGTCCAGGGAAGGGCAATGAAGCTGGTGAAGGGTCTAGAGAACAGCTCTTATAAGAAGTAGCTGAAGGAACTGGGTTGTTTAATCTGGTGAAGAGGATGCTCAGGGGACTCTTACTGCTCTCAACAGCTACCTGAAATGGGGCTGTAGGCAGGTGGGGGTAGGTCTCTTCTCCCAGATGGTAAGTGACAGGACAAAAAGGAAATGGCCTCAAGTGGTGCCAGAAGAAGTTTAGATTGGATATTAGAAAAAAATTTTCACTGAAAGGGTTGTAAAGCATTGGAAGAGGCTTCCCAGGACAGTGGTAGAATCACCATCCCTGGGGGTATTAAAAAATGCATAGATGAGGTATTTAAGGACATGGTTTAGTGATGGCCTTTGCAGTTCTGTGTTAATGGTTGGACTTGATGGTGTAAAAGGTCTTTTCCAACCTAAATGACTCTACAATTCTATGATTTGAGATGACCTTGTGACTATGGAAAAAAATATTTTTTATTACACAATTGCAAATCAAAAGATTTCTGTTTGATGGTAAACATCAATGAACGAAATCCATCCTTTTCCAGAGATTTCTATGATGTTTGCATATATGGAGATTGTGATCAATCCATACAAGAACTTTACTGACATTTTTTTCTCTAATGATAGTTTATTTATGGCCCCAGTTTTCAAGCATATATATCTCATAAAATGACTATTCCATTGTGATCACATTTGCTGATTTCCTTGTTTAACTGCACGGCTGTGAGTTCATAAGGTTATAAATGACTGCACAAGGTGAAAACCAATGAAAATCAGTAACTAAGTATAAAGGTCATGTTATTAGGTAGTAATATTTTTATAGCTATGAGGTCCATCACAAATAAATATTCTAAATTGTATGTATATTTATAGAAATCTATATGTATATGTAAAAACATATTTTTCCACATAGGTATGTATGTTACCTGAAATGAAAAATTTGGAGCCTTTGTTCTTTTGAGTTATTAAAAACAACATTCTGAATTAAAAGTGAGATTCTAATATGGGTTTTCACATAAGTGAAATTATGTCTTCTCACGTGCAGTTCTCAAAAGACCAACAAGAAGAGGCTTTTGTAGTGAAACAGAACATAAGCGTATATTTGGACGAATAAATATTATTAAAAGAAATCCGCTGGAACTTAGGAGGCTTGGAAAAGGCCAGATATGTTTGTATCATTTTGGTACACAGAAATAGAAAAACTCAGCTAAACTGCATTTTAAGAGAGAAAATATCAGTGTTCTTATCTCTAATGTTTTATCCTTAATCCCTTGAATTTGCAGAAAGTAGTAAGTTTTATAACAGCTAGGAGCAGAATGTTTGGTGCCTGTATGATAAAAACATTTCCTTCAGGGGGTGACTTTCAGAATGTTTCCCAGCTGAATAACCTGGAACACTTTCAGACAGAGTGCACAAGAGATGGTCAAAGACAACGTGCACAAGAGATGGCCAAAGACAGCTAGAGGTTTTTTAATAATTTAGAAAAGTGTCTAATTTTTCAGTCAAATGCTTTGTGTTACTGGAAAGAGTAGCAACACTGATAAAATAATATTTGGATGCAAATAACGTTGAAAAGGTATGACTAACTGCATGAAGATTCAAGATAGAGCTTATTTTTTAACTTCCTGCCCTCCCCCACCCCCCATATCACTACTGCAGTTGGGGTCCAGGCATCTTCAAGCTACTGCATAACAGAGGAGATCCTGCCTATCTGCCTTTCATCTTCTGGGGCAGCCTGCTTGCTTCACCCCATAACTCCTCCATTTAGTGGCACAGCTCCTCCAAGACACCCCATCTCCTGCTGGACAGGGGCCGTGTCTCCTAGCACCAGAGAGAGACCCCAGGCAGCCTGTGACAGGGGCAGATGTTTCTACTATCTGAAGCTCAATCTGCATGGAAGCCTTTTCCCTAAATCTAACACCTGACAGGGAAGCTTTCCTGTGGTGTGTCACCACTGCATGTGACACTTACTACAGTACAAATTCAACTTAACCACCTCTTCCTCACACCCTTCTGCCCAAACTGTTACACCTGCTAGCTGTGCTCTGGACCTAGCTCTTATATAGGCCTCTCCTGAGCACTGGCTAAAAGGGTACTTGACACTCCCTAAGTAGAGGGCAGGTGCAGTGAAGGTCCCAGCCACCCTGGGCTGAGGGCAGCTGATTGAGCTTGTTAGAAATTGCTAGAGCTTCCTCAGGCTCACACCCTTGTAGGTCCCCCTACCTCATCATTACCTACAAGCATCAGGCACCCTCTCAAGTTCCTCAGGTGGTTTCTAAGCATTTGTCAATGATCCTGGACCTTGTCCCCAGAAGGTCCATAAGCTCCAGACACTGATAGGCAAACTGTTGCATCTGTTGGCTGCCTCTGTTATCTGCAGTCTGGGACCTGTGCTTTTAGGACTGTTCAATTATTCTGCATCGTTATTAAACATCTAAGTAGACAATCTTCTCGCATTTATTCACCATGGCAAAGTTTTCCTTTCCTGTGTTTCCTGCAAGGATCTCTCAGTTCTGGGTTTTACCAGCATTAATAGGCTAATTCGAAAGCTGTCAAATAACTACTCAAGCACATAGACAACAATCAACTTAGTAGAGTTTTAATTTAGTAGAAGATTAAATTAATTGCTAAAATAGTAGGAAGCGACTAACAATAATGTTGCTACTCTGGTTTTCCAAAGGCAGTAATAATTAATATATTATTGAATGCAATGATCTGTTATAACTTGAAAAGAACCAAATTGTAACCCATGCCAATAACACATCAAGGACTTTGAAAAAAGAACTATGTGAAGGCTGGACATTCTTCAAGAAGGAAGTCTTAAAGGTGCAGGATCAGGCCGTCCCATGTGCCCAAAGATGAGCTGGTGGGGCAGAAGGCCAGCCTGGCTGGACAGAAAGCTTTAGTTGGGACTCAGGGAAAAAAACCCGAGAGTTTACCACCGTTGGAATAAGGGGCAGGCAAGTCAGGAGGACTATAAGGAAGTCACAAGGTTATTCAGGGCAAAGATTAGAGAGGCGAAAGCCACACTAGAAATCAGGCTGGCCACTGCTGTAAAAGATAACAGAGTATGTTCTTACAAACACATTAAGAACAAAAGGAAGGCCAAAGATAATCTTCATCCTTTAGTGGATGCGGTGGGGAGCATTAGCACAAAGGATGAAGAAAAGGCTGAGGTAATTAATGCTTTCTTTGCCTTAGTCTTTAATAGCAAGACCACTTACCCTCTGGGTACTCAGCCCCCTAAGCTGGAAGACAGGGACAAAGAGGAGAAGAATGAAGTCCCAGCAGTCCAGGAGGAAATGATTGGTGACCTGCTGCTCCACTTAGACGTGCACAAGTCTATGGGTCCAGATGGGATCTACCCAAGGGTACTGAGGGAGCTGGTGAAGGAGCTCAGCAAGCTACTCTCCATCATTTATCAACAGTCCTGGCAAACTGGAGAGGTCTCAGAAGACTGAAGATCAGCCAATGTAATGCCCATCTACAAGAAGGGCAAGAAGGAGGATCCGGGAAACTACAGGCCTGTCAGTGTGACCTCAGTGCCAGGGAAGGTTACGGAAAAGATCATCTTGAGCACCATCACACAGCATATGCACGGCAACCAGGAGATCAGGCCCAGCCAGCATGGGTTTAGGAAAGGCACATCCTACCTGACGAACCTGATCATCTTCTATGACAAGATGACCTGCCTGGTTTATGAGGGAAAGGCTATGGATGTTGTCTACTTGGACCTTAATAAAGCTTTTAATAAAGATGTCTCCCACAGCACTCTCCTGGAGAAACTGGCTGCTCATAGCTTGGATGAGTGTACTCTGTGCTGAGTCAAAAGATGTCTGGACAGCCAAGCCCAAACAGTGGTGGTGAATGGAGTTACATCCAGCTGGCAACTGGAACAACACAAGTGGTGGTCCCCAGGGCTCAGTATTGAGGCCAGTTCTCTTTAACATCTTTATCAATGATATCTATAAGCAGATTGAGTGCACTCTCAGTAAATTTGCAGATGACACCGAGTTGGATGGGAGTGCTGACCTGTTTGAGGGCAGGAAGGCTCTGCAGAGGGATTTGGATGGGATGGAAAGATGGGCCAAGGCCCTGAGTCCTGCACTTGAGTCACAACAACCCCACACAATGCTACAGGCTTTGGGAAGAGCGGCTGGAAAACCGCCTGGCAGAAAAGGACCTGGAAATGCTGGTTGACAGCTGGCTGAAAATGAGCCAGCAACGTTCCCAGATGCCCAACATGGACAACAGCATCCTGGCTTGTATCTGAAAGAGTGTGGTCAGCAGGGCAAGGAAAGTGATTGTCCCCATGTACTTGGCACTGGTGAGGTCGCAGTTCGAATACTGGGTTCAGCTTGGGCCCCTCACTACAAGAGGGACATTGAAGTGCTGAAGTGTGTCCAGAGAAGGGCGATGAAGTTGGTGAAGGGTCTGGAGCACAAGCCTTATGAGAAGCAGCTGAGGGAACTGCGGTTGCTTAGCCTGGAGAAAAGGAGGCTCAGGGAGGACCTGATTGCTCTCTACAACTCCTGAAAGGAGGTTATAGGCAGGTGGGGGTAGGTCTCTTCTCCCAGATAACAAGTGATACAACAAGAGGAAATGGCCTCAGGTTGTGCCAGGGGAAGTTTAGATTGGATATTAGGAAAAAAAATATTCACTGAAAGTTCAGTCAAGCATTGGAAGAGGTTGCCCAGGACAGTGGTGGAATCACCATCCCTGGAGGTATTTAAAAAATGCATAGATGCAGTATTTAAGGACATGGTTTAGTGATGGCCTTTGCAGTTCTGCATTAATGGTTGGACTCAATGATCTCAAAGGTCTTTTCCAACCTAAATGATTATATGATTGTATGATTCTATGATTCTATGAAAGTCAATGTTCATAAGACCATAGCAATTTCATGCACCCCTCCAGTGAAGATATAAAACAAAGGCCTTGAAAGTCTACAGAAATTAGGTCATACTTGATACCATTTGTTTATGCAAATGACCAGCTACTGGTTCAGAACTGCATAATGAAGCTGCTCACATCTGCCAGCCTAGTGGAAATGGCTTTATAGTAAGTACAGAAAGGTCTGCAATGAAAACTGTGAGTTGTGTTGGTGTCAATTGTTCAGACTTTGATGTGCAGAACTGATCACTCATATCCTATACTCTACTGTGAAATGCACAAGTACTGCCTTGTCAGTGAAGGAAATTGTAGCTTAGTATTTGGTGTAAGGCTTTGTTGATTGAGTTTGCTTTAGTTACCTACCACTGAGGACTGGATGTCAAAGCTGATGAACAGATCATCTAAAAATATTCCTAGTACTTTTGGATTCATTTCCTTTACCCATTCTCTTTACTCTTTCTTTCCTTGTTGACCAATTCTGTGTTTTCTGTTACATAGCAATTACTTAAAGAGGAATGGCAACAGATATTAGTTACAAATATATCAGTACATAGAGATGAATATTGTAATGATCAGAACACTTACCATTTACACTTACAGATATCTAGCAAGATCCAATCTGAGTGTGCTTGGGCTTGGTGTTGGTCATTATGGGTTTGAATGCAGACAGATAATCTACAAAAGCAACTCTTTTGTAGACAGAAGTCAAGGGTGCTGGTGTCTCATGCTGAGGGGCATAAGTGAGAAATGGAGCAAGGGAACTGGAAGGAACTTGATGTTGATTCAAAGTCCATGCATATGGAAACTACAACCTTAAGTATTCAAATGCATAATTAAATTAAATTGACAAAACTTTTTTTCTTTCTTTCAATACATATGCTACCCTGAAGTTGACTGCATATTATTACATCATTAGCTGAAAATACTTTCAGAATTATTAGCTTAAATTTTGGCTACAGTTGCAATAAAAGTGTATCTTGTCAGAAATACACTTGTTCATGAAACGCCGACTCAGTCTCCTTTTCTTCGCATAAAGATGGCATCGATAGGTGCTTACAGGAAGAGGAAGATTCCAGATTTCTGTTCCACAGCTCTATCTATAATTTTGGGTAAAGTAACAGCACTCCACTGGGATTTAACTGCTGCTACTACAGTGGGATATTTACACATTCATCTCACACACTAGCATGACACTTATTTCATGTTTACAGAATTGATAAACACATTTGAGGATGCACATCATAAACATCCTCATATGACATATGATGGAAAAATTGGAAAGGATTATATCTTTCATATTTTCTTTGACTGAAATTTCAGTTTCTGTCTTGTTGCATGAATTCAGTGCTTAAAAGTAGTTATTTTCAGTGAGATTTATGTCTTGGTAGATGTCTATTTTTATGAAACAATTGCAGGAACCCATAGCTGAGGTAGCAGGTTTTTTTGGTAGAAATGAGGCAAATCTCAGTGAAATGAAGAGATTTTCAAAAGCTTTTATATGTTTTGGGTGGGTACAATTTTCTTCATATTGAGAGATCATAAAACACACACAATCCTACACACATATGTATATGTAGATAGGTACAATACTTATAAATCTTTTTGATTGAAAAATAGGTTGCTTTATCAAGCCAAATTATAAATAGGACAATAGGACTTCTGAAGAATACAGAACATAATCTTGTTGCGGCAGTCATTGGGCTGCCATTATAGTAATACCTTTCAATAACACAGTCAGTGACAAGCCAACAGATCATACAAATTCCTCTTTCCTCTCCTCCCCTCCCCTCCCCCACCCTCCCCTCCCCCACCCTCCCCTCCCCCTCCTCCCCTCCCCTCCCCTCTCCTCTCCTCCCCTCCCCTCTCCTCTCCTCTCCTTTAATTTTACTTTCTGTGATTTCAGTTTCATAAACTTAGTATTTTCTGATAAACAGTTCGTTTGAGTTACTCAAATATATTTAATGGATTAGAATGTGTTGTTCTGATGCACAAAGTATTTCAATACATTTACTTCTGAAATAAATGTTCAATGAAATAATAGAAATTACGTGAAGAAATATTCTGAACACATTCCTAAAACCTAGACTAGAATGCACATTGAGTACTTAAGTGCAAATGCTCCATATCCCATTGGTACTTTGCAAGCCATTCAGTTACTTTGCTATTAATATCTTTAGGAAGAACATGAATGAGTATGGAACTGTTGGCTCTGCAGCTGATGAGTTTTGCTGTTAATGTGTATTGATGTCAACCAGTTGCAAGAAAGGAAAGGACAACACAAAGATCAGATGCCAAACAATTTGGTCTCCCTGTAGTGAGGCAATTATTCCCTTGGAGGCTCTTATCATCTTCATAGCATGAATTCTGCACAAGCTTCAAGTGTACTTATCACTTTCTGCTGCACTACTGGCACTATACTTAACACCATGGATACAAATTACAGAGGAAGAGAGCTGAAACCAGCCTGTATCCGAGACATGGAAATTAACAGACCACCCTGCTAATGTCAAATTCCTGGTTCTGAGAAAATTTCACAAATGCAAATATGTCCCTACAGGGGGTGGGGTGGGAGACATATATATATATGCAAATTATTTCATATGAAGATAACCAACATTCAGAAAAATATCTTGCTCAAGAAGTACAAAATGTTACTTGAAGATCACAATGTTAAATGAGAAACATAGTACCCTAGATGGAACTAATGAAATTCTGAAGTCACACATATTTCAGAAGGCAGGAGATTGCTTTAGTGTCTGCTTTTTCTTGCTGAAGTGTAATCAGCATAGTATGTTAGCAATTGCAGTTACATACCTTTATGTTTGAGAGTACACATATAGGAAGGTTTTTACATCACCGGTCTGAACATATCTACTTAGTTGCAAAAGATATTTTCATGGGAGATGACTATGAATAGATCACATTAAATATAGAAAATTGTGATGAACTGTTGCTGAGCTTGTGAGAAAAACACAAGGATTTTGCTAAGTGTGTTTAGTTTGTGAAATTCACAATCAAAGAAATTTTTTAATCACTTCCTTTTTCTTTTACATTTTTAACAGTGAAAACTATGTTATTTAATATGATTTATTTTGTTGTATACCAATATGTACTCCTATACTTTTGAGAAGCTGGGTTTTATCTAAGTTTTCTCTTCTTGCAGTTTTGTTTGAATCCAGTACAGATTATATTGTTTATTGGTTCAGAAAGGATATTTAATTTGTGTGTGGCACCTAATCATTGCACATGTTAATGTGTGCTCAGACAAGCAGCTGTCCATATTTTTTGTTCAATTACACTCATGTATCTTCATTGCTGTGATTTCAGTGAGAGAAATATAACAGAAATAAGATTTCACTTACTGTATGATAAAGATTCATTTTTGTCAATAAGTATTTTCAGACTTAGTAGGCGCAATTTTAAACAATGCCTAGATCAGTATTAGACTATATTTCTTAATTTTTCCCATTTGCCTTGAGTGTACTTCAAATTTAACTTAAGCATTTTCTCACGTAAGTGCCTGAAATTAGATATGTTATATCATGGCTGTTGAATTTTGTCTCAACAGCCCATCCTCAATAAAAACAGACGTGGCTTGTAACTCAAGGCAATGGACGTTGCTAACTACAGTAGCAAACATGCTGTCTGAACAATGACTGAAAGAGCAGATATTTCAGGATCCCAATATTTACTCCCCTGAAAATAGAAACATTAGCACCATTAAATGAAATGCATGACCCTTGTAACATCTGTCTACTGAAAAACAGGACTGGAAAGTGCTAGAGAGTGACAGTGTGAAAGTATAAACAGGAAAATTCAAGCCTGAGGTAATAAATCCTGTGCAACTCAAGCTGTACACCTTCTGGACCTCTGTTACTGTCTGTGCTAGATCCAATGTTTCTTCTGGGGAAACAGGTCTGCCTCTGAGCAGAAAACACAGTTGCTTACAGTGATTTGATTATTCAAAGTAATATTCAATTCAAAGAACCAATTCAAATATTCAATTAAAAAACCAAACCAATACACACAACAAAACCCCTAAACAGCTCTGTTACTGTTCTCCACTGAATGTTTTCGTCATATCTGATGAAATCCTGTTTTCTTCAATACAATTTGGAGATCTTGGTTAGGTATCAGCGTTTAGGTTCCCAGAGCCTGAGATTTCTAAGCAATATCTGCTGCAATGTATTCCAAAACATATTCTTGTCTTCCCTTTTGGTCCTTCTCAAACATTCAGACTAATTTTTTCTGGTTTAGTATTCATATTTATCTAACAAATTCTCTTTCACTGAATCCTCTTACCTTTTGCTATTCCCCCTAGAATTGTATGCCTCCCTCACAATGCTAAAATACAATAATTTCATAAGCTGAGAACATTCTAAAATATAAAATATTTTAGTTCCTAAGTGACACATGACCATTACAAAGGGATTAAGGGAAGAAGTAAGAGCTATTAAATTCTCAACAGAGTCACATGAAGTCACAATATGTATGTAGCAGTGTGGGGAAAGTACTTCAAGACAGATGTATCAATCACCTTTACGCAGTTAAATCAGAGAAAGATAGTTCCCCAGGATCCTGCGGTACTACTATGAAAAATCTTGAAAAACATTTTTAGCTGACACATCCTTATCATCAGCAATTCTTTTGAATGTTGAATAATGCTTATAGCATTTTATATAATTTTGCTTAATCATAACTGCATGGAAATCATTTGATACTAACCTCTCTTATTTTAAGATAGAAAATGTAAAATGTATAAATCAAATATAAATCTGTGTCTGCAAAGTAATCAGCACTAAGCTAAAAAACAGCTAAGAAGTTTCCTCTATAAAAAAAAATATACATGTGAAAGAGTCTTTTCCTTGCGTCATCCAGTACTCTCCTATGTGAAGAACTAAGAACATGGAAACTAGAGACTGCTGGGAAATAGGTGGGGGAGTTACATCTCATCTGAAATATTGTAGCATTTTTGTTAACATATACAATATGGCATATTCTAGAAATACAGACTAGTAACACCTTGCTTCTTCATTCATCTTTTCCCCTTGTATCCCTAACCTTTTATGCCTTCCAAAATAAAAATAACTTAGGAATGAATTTGTACTTCTAGTTACTTAGATCAGAAATTTACAGGTGAAAAATCAAAGCCTACTGTAGCCTATAAAATAGAATTTGTTCCTTATTGTCTGAAAGTCTACAAAAGCCCTCTTTGTGCTCAATTTTTCCAGTGTTGTGTCTAATAAAAATCCTTTAGGCCTTTTTGCTTCTGTTGTCAGCAACAGATTCACATACATTAAATGTGTCTTTAAGGTTTAGCTTCTACGGTATACATAGTGTTTGCGTTTGTGCTCTGCAAAAGGGTAGGATACATCTGAAAAAAATGAAAAGGAACTGAGCTTGCAATGAACCCCTGGTCATCCACAGTGCTGAACAGCTTACCCTCTGGCTCTGTTTTTAACCAGTTCAGCTAGCTGTTGCATTTAAGTTTACTGTTACTTGGGGCTGTTGCATCAGTCACCTTGTACCTCACTCCTAGTATCTTGTTTCTACACTTTGAAGCCATCATTCTGAAGACAGCTTATTCCAAATTTACCATGCAAAATGTGGAGCAGGTTTAGCTTCCTCCATTGTCCATAATCCTCCAGAATTTTGTAGGATGGAAAGGAAAAGCCTGAACGGTGTGGACTTGAGTCAATACATGTCACTTGATCTCTATGATGGGGACATATCTCAGGTCCTCTTTTATTTGACGTTAGAGACATATCCATCAGCTTGCAGCACCTCCTGGAAGAAACTAATACTTTAATTTCCTAGTGGCTTCCATGACAGCTGATATTATTCTGCATGTATTGATGCTATCATGTCTTTTTAGAGCAGCAGATTTTTGCTTTGCGGATAATATCCTTCCTAATAATTAATAAATTGTTATTCTTCCCCATTGAAAATTACATGATTTAGCAAGTATTTCAAAATCTAGCATTGTTAGTAGTCATCTGATATCTCAGATGCCAACTTTTTGTCTGACTTCCAAGATTACTGCTAAGAAGCATTTTCAAGAAACATGTTCACACTCTCAATTAGTGTTTACACCACAATGAGCTTGATATACTATTGATCTGTCTTAGCATGGTTGCCAAAAATCTCTCCACCAGAGCAATAGCCTGTAATTGCAGTTGTACAGACAAGAAAAAAAAAGAAGGAAAAAAAAAAAACAAAACCAAAACCAACTAACAGTTCCCATTTTAGTGGAATTAAATTTATATGATATTTTAGAGTTGCTAAGTATATTGAATAACATATTCATGTGGAAATAAATTCACACTGAAGTCTTTATGACAGGTCTTCTTACAGACAGTATTGTTATCACCTGCATACTTAAAGTCTAGACATAATCTGTTTTTCTCCCTTTGGTAACAAAATAAATCATCCCTAGGCTTTCCTCAGCCATACCCAAATACTATGACTGGGATTTTCTCTTCACTGTGGCTGAAGTAGTATGAACTTTTTCAGAAGTGTAAAATACTAGTTTCTGATGTGGACAAATCCATTGTAGAGTAAAAGTGAACACATACCTCTATTCCTGACTGAGCTACCCCAACCAGGGTGCAGACACATACCATGACCTTATTCCTGGAACAAAAAAAATTTGTAGTGGGTTTGCATGGCAAGGTTTTGGTAGCGGCGGGGCTACAGAGGTGGCTTCTGTGAGAAGATACCAGAAGCTTCCTCCGTGTCCAATGGAGCCAATGCCAGCCAGCTCCAAGATGGACCCACCACTGGCCAAGTCTGAGTTAATCAGCAATGGTAGCACTCCTGTGATAGCATATTAAGAAGGGGAAAGAAAAATAAAAAAGGAAAGAAAAAAAAAAAAAAAAAAAAAAGAAAGCTGCACCAGCAAGAAGAGAAAAGAGTGAGAATATGTGAATGCAGGAACCCTGCAGACATCGAGGTCAGCACAGATGGAGGGGCAGGAGGGGCTCCAGGCACTGGAGCAGAGATTCCCCTGCAGCCCGTGGTGAAGCCCACAGTGAGACAGGCTGTGTCCCTCAGCCCGTGGAGGCCCATGGTGGAGCAGATATCCACCTGCAGCCTGTGGAGGACCCCACACCAGAGCAGGTGAATGCCTGAAGGAGGCTGTCCTGTAAGAAGCCTGTGTTGAAGCAAGTTTGCTGGCAGGACCTGTGGACCTATGTGAAGAGAAAAGCCCACAATGACACATATTTGCTGACAGGACTTGTGACCCTATGGGGGACCTACAGTGGAGCAGTCTGTTCCTGAATAACTGCACTCCATGGAAGGGACCCACCCTGGAGCAGTGTGTGAAGAGCTGCAGCCTGTGGGAAGGACTAACATTGGAATTCATGGAGAGCTGTCTCCCGTGGGAAGGTCCCTATGCTAGAGCAGGGGAGGAGTATGAGGAGAAAGGAGCAGCAGAGGCAACATGTGATGAACTGACCACAGCCCCCATTCCCTGTTCCTCTGTGCCACTTGGGGGGAGGGGGTAGAGAAATCAGTAGTGAAGTTGAGCCCAGGAAGAAGGGAGGGATGGTAGAAAGGTGTTTTTTCTTATTTGAATGGTAATAAATTAAACTAATTTCCCCAAGTAAAGTCTGCTTTGCCTGTGACGGTAACTGCTGAGTTATCTCCCTGTCTTTATCTCAACCCACGAGCATTTTGTTATATTTTCTCTCCCCTGTCTGGTTGAGGAGGGCAGTGATAGAGTGGCTTTGGTGGGTACCTGGCATCCAGCCATAGCCAAACCACCACAAATGAGTAATTGTGAAAAAAGCATCCCAAAATCTCTAGAACACCGGCTACAGAAGTAAGCTTAGTTTGGGTACAGCATAAACTGAAAGCTTTCTGTGCTGTAGATGATTCCTGAAGAGCAGAAGCAAACAATTTTTGCCTAGTGATTATCTTAATTAAGGTGATACATAGTAAGTTGAAGACACTTGCATTGGGAAAATAAAAACATGCAAATAAAATCTTTACACTTTACAAAGTGTTGAGGAAAGAAAACAAAACAAAAGTATATTTTCCTTCAGCTTTAATAAAAATAAATGTATAATTTGGTGAAAATTATAAAAAAGTTTTATTAAAAGAGGAAATTGATTGACCAAACCCCCACAAGCTCTTTTTCATATCAGACTACTGCAGTGTTTCAAGGCAGTTGTAGTTCATATATGCCATATTCTCCCATGGCCGCCATCTTCCCAGTTAGATCACAATTTGTAGCCATATCCCCATTTAGTGAGAGCTGAGGTGAGGGTAGAGATTTTCATCATGATTTTTTACTACAAAGGATAGTAAGCAAGGACTACAGGGGAGAATAAAAGAATATCAACATAAAGCATTACCTTAAAAATTTACTTTGGTCAGTAACACATTTTGAATTAAAAAATGAGATTGGAGTGAAAATTTTAGCCTTATTTTGTATATCCTCCCAAATCGAAGCCTGGTGCACAATGCAAAATGCAACCCCAAAACCTCAGTCTTAGTATCCTTTTGAATACTGATCTTTCATTAATCTATTCACAAAGTAAAATGTTACTCATCTGTGAAGATTAGCAACTTCCTTCACGGGTTTTTAAAATTTATCACAGAATCACGTGTTGTAATATTTTTTTTTAGTTTTGCTGAAACAAAAATCTATTGGATAACCTGAAGGCTAGTCTCAGAGTTGGACAAAGATCTCAAAAAGAGTCTCAGGGAATAAGTCATTAAAATTCCACCAAGGTTTGGCAAGATGTAGCTTCAGAAATTAGGTCCATGAAAGTTCAGTAAATCCCCCAGAGTCAAGTGAAAATTTATGTGTAAATCTTTCGACATAAATTTCATACTGAATATGCATTCTATATCAATGGGGAATATTTTCTCATTCAGCTTCAGCTATATTCATGGTCTTGACACCTGTATTCATAGGAAGCTGATTTATATTTTTACTTATTCTTTCCATGTAGTTTTTGTCATCTTCCTCGGTTTCATCTATACCCTATATCCCTTGCTATAAATAAAATGCTGGGCTTGTAGCTTATTCTTCAACTGTAACACCTCTGGTCCCCTTCCAACGACATGTTTGCTGTCAAGAGGAATTAAGGGTGTTCAGCTCTTCACAGGGTCAGTCTGTATCTTAGCTATCAAAGGCAATGCTGTAAAAATACTAAATCTGTGTAAATCACAGGGAGTAGAGAAAGAAAAAGAAAAAAGGAGGGGGAAAAAGAGATTTTAAAAGTTTAATTTTTAATATATTTAGTTGGAAGTCTCTGCAACTTCTGGGAAGTGTCCAGGCATCATTTGCAGTAGCAGATGTTGACAATTACATGTCTAAGCTAGTCTTCTTGACATTTTAGCAGCATTTTTTCTTAAGCATGATATCTGCATTTTCTACATTGTCTTAGCAGTCAGCCCCTCCTATCCAGTCCTATAAGGCACGGTCAAGACAATGCCTCAGTTGTTGACCCATCTGTTCTGTGCTCTTTCATTCCTATGTATGGCACACTTGCTGTCATTGTTGATTAAAACTTTACAACTGGCAGGGCACTCTGACCTTTGTTTATATTAGTCTGCCAGAAACTTATTTTAATTAAGAGTTTTCTACCAATTAGTTCCATAATTTTTTAATCTCTCACAGTATAGCAGGACTTGGGGGTACTCTAAAGGTATCTATAAATTTTAAAAATGATTTCAGAATTGAGGGGAGGAGGAGGAAAAAGGTCAATAACAATAAAACAATTTTCCTCTATTTTTCTGTCCCTTAAAGAACTAAGCAACCTCTAATTCTGTGACTCTCATTGCTTGCAAATGCCTTGGTATTCAGCTATAGTACCTGCACTTTAGGGCAGCATTACTATACGCAAGTCTTTCCCTATATTTCTATCTGGATAGCTCCACTAAACTGAAGGAAGTCACAAAAAAAAGGAACAACGTAATACAGAACTTGGTGTAATGCCGTTATGAGGGAAGATCTTACATATTTCCATTTAGTCATTGGCAATACTTCACAATAGCTTTGCTAAGCTAATATCTGCTGTTTTTCAGTGCATTATGTGTAACAGTAGGAAGCATTAACGAAAAGACTCCCATAGACCTAGCTCAATGAATTTGAACAGTAGGAAATGCTTCCTCCTCCTAGTTTTATATCAGCACTGCAATTTCTGTTGCATGTGTTTCAATAGGTCCTAAATCATAAAAAAGACTTCAAGATCTGGCTGTGCATTTCATATAAAAATTTCAGCATTAAAAGAAACATGGATTACTAAGTCTTTCCTGTGCAAAGAGCAGTCTAATCATAGAGATACAGGATTACTGTTAAGCTCTCCCTTGAACATAAAATTATTTTAGTCAGAAATGTTTTTGTTGGATAGATTAGAAGAACTCCATTGCAACAAGTCTCTATGTCTCAATGGATAAGAGATACATATTCAAATCCTCCCCAAATAGATGGCATTTTGAATTCTGATGGACTGAGTACCACATTAATATTCAAGCTGCTGCATAAAAATCAGAGCATTATACAACACTTTGGATGCATCTAGCCACCATCTCTTCCTTAAACAGACCTGTAATAGAAGAGTAATAACCTCATCTATACTTTTGCAAAGAGTCTTTTATAACTGCTATGTATTTAGTGTGATCAGAGAATATTCACTAGACCCATATCCTTATGGGATCCTGTAGAGAAGTGCTAAGGTCCCACCTAAGCTTAAATTGTGTGTATGTGCTACATTTCTAAGATTGGAGAAGGTCTGAACTCATACAGAAAAGGAATATTATGCAAGCACAAAACTTTTATCAAGCAACGATGTCTCAAGGCACCTTCAAAGTAAAGGAGATATGGTTGAACAAGAAGGTTTTGTATTGCACTACTTGGACCTATGTAATTTAGATTCTGTTTTGGGTTTAATTCTAGTTACAAATAACCCTAGTTCCTGCTCAAATAAGGCTTGATTTACTCAACTTTTTTTTTATTTGTTTTTCAAAGAACAGGTACTTTGGGCTATTCCCTCAAGGGGCGTAGATTTCATCGATTTTTAATTGGAAGTATTTTATTGTGCTCCTTTTTCTTTCCAAGTTTAGTTCAGCTTGTTAGTTATGGGACAGTAGGTGCATGGAGCAAAGTGAAAGACAAACTACATTATTGTCCACTGTTTAGTGGCAGTACACCAAAGAAGAGTAATTAAATAAACAGTCCTGGAATCCAGTTACAGTAATCACTGTAAGCAACAACTTCTAAGGGTGAACTACAGCTCCTAGGGAGCCCAGAATCTACAATATTGTGTTATATCATATGACTAAACAGAGATACAAAAGGCTATGTCCTTGTGAAGGGAAAGCAGAAAGAAAAAGCAGAATAAAAATCTTGAATTAACCTTCAGTATGTTTATTCCTAGTGGTGGATGTCAGAGGAAATAGTACTCTAACATAAGATTTGATTAAGAACTAAAGACACAGCTAATAATATCATTCAGGTTATCTTTCTCCTTCCTGTTTTCCAGAATTTCTTTCCTAGTCTTCAGTATCGTTTCAGAAAGAAAAATGCTTTTCTTTATTAATCAGAGAATCCAACCCATCCAAAGATATTTTAAAATTAAGGCCATAAATTTATGCTTAGAAGTAAGAGTCCCATCATGAATGAAAGGGCATTTGCCCATCATGGCGTGATAGTCTCCTCCTGCTTTGGTCACATGATGGTACCCCTAATATTGGGTTACTTAACAAGGCCAGGCTAAAGGCCTGGGGCAGTATTTTTTATTTTTCTTGGTCCATGCTCCACAGTTTTCAAACAATTCTGAAAGAAATATATGAAAGTTGCAGTGTTACAGGAGTGCATAGCCAAAGTGACATACTTATGAAGTAAAGAGCTTTTTTTACTACATTTTCAAGCTTCTGTGGTGCATTTTGTGTCGATTGCTGCGTATCAATCTGTTTTGTCCTCCCTCTTGTTCTGATAATTTATCACATATGCAGTACTTCACCACATAAAGCAAAAAAAAGATTTTACTCAGGATTTAATTTTAAGTAGATAATTTTTCACTGCTTTGTTACCTCCAGAAATCTTTAACTATTACTTTGCTTTCTCATGGGCATGTGAGAGTTTAACCTCAGCATCAGAATACATTAGATTATCTAATTCATCAGTAGTTTCATCTTGATCAGATTCTTATAGGACTTGGGGAAGAGAGATAGAGATGCTAGAGAGAAGAGAGTAAAATGGGATTAAATTCTTCCAGTGCCAGATAGGCTGAGTCAGTAAACTGAAGCAGTCTGTAACTGAAGTTAGCAAGGTCTAAAAATTGTGAAAGGAATTTCATATGGGGGACATTAATCTTTCGGCAGCAAATTGGAAGCAGGAGCCTTTTGGAGTAAAGGCTTTTGGGAATTTGGAAAAAAAGTTTCTTTTTATTTTCTTTGCTTGCATTGGAAGCATGTAAAAATCCTTGGCTGTTGGATGTGTGGGAGCTGAAACAGCTTACTATTAGTTTGTGATAGTCTAGCTGAATGAGGGTCTAAAACATACATAAACAATCAAGATATTTTTTACTTTTTCCTTTAGCTAGGGTGATTCCTACTCCACTTCATTCAAAGTAAAGGAGATTTAAATGAACAAAGTGAATTTTAAACCTTATAAAATAATGCTAAGGTACTTCTCATTTCCTGTGTTGCAAGTTGTGAGGTGTTGTTTTGGGGTGGGTTTTTTTTTGCTTTTTGCTTTCCTGTAATCTTGATGGAAAAGGTATATACAACTAATAGTATGCAAGACTAGATTTCTGGCAACATACTACCAAATTAATAGACCTGAGACTCTAGGATATGTGCCAGTGCAAGTCATAACAGAAGAAACAGAAGCATGAAAGAGCTTCACCTGCCAGATACTTGGCTTTAACCTCATGCAAAGCTTCCACTTGAGAAGAAAGCCAAAGCTGTTATTTGTGGGTTTCTTTTTGTGAGATCTAAGAATATAGACTTTACTAATCTGAAGCAGAGCCAAAATGAGTACAACCATAAGTTTAGTAACTCCATTTCTTATATTAAGTATTTGGGATATTGAGTCTGATTCAGTATCGGCTTCTTTTTAGGATCACTTGCTTCTTTTCCAGAACAGGCTGTGGGACTTCAAGTTTTGATACATGTGTATTGTCGCTGCTATGCATCGCCTTGCTGGTATGAAAACTGCTACAGGATGCGGAACACAACACTGGACTCTACCATGTCAATATTTTCATCCAGAGAAGCTATAAACTGTTACTTCTTCTGTGATTATGACATCGGTTATCTGTCAGTTTATTGGGATAAAGTAAATATTTCATGTAGGTAATATAACGTTATCAGTTGGGTTTGATACTTCTGAAACTAACAGAACATAGATAGTCTCCTTCAACTGTGGGAAAAGATTCCTTTTTCTTGAAATAGAGACAATTTATTCATCCAGCCAGAGTGACTACTGTCCTTGGTTTACTGCTGAAATCTTTGCAATAGGATAGCAGAAACTATGTTGTAGTATAAACCCATTTTCAGCTCTCAAAGGTAATTTTACAAAAAATTGTTATTAGAAAACATTTTTTAAATGAAACAATGTCAGTTTCTTAGAAAAAATAATTTGAGAAGATGAACTGAGTTCCATTTTTTTTTTGCTTTTACTTTCAAGAGAATGATGTGCTTTAAAAAATTGATATGATTTAAAATTCAGTGATAAATAAATTAAGAGCATTCCCAGACCTGAAAAACCAAATTACATGTTATTTTTATATGTTTTAAATAGTTATGCATGATGAAATAAAATTTTTAGATAATATAAATTTCTGTTCTGTTTTTAAATCTTATCAAAATATTCAGTTTACAGATTGCATGCACACACTTCCTGCAATCTTTACTTGGAGATAATACTCAACCACAAGTCCAAAGAGAATTAATATTCTTTGAACATACATTTTTACAGAAATCCACAAGAAAGCAGAACCAGTCATGACAACAATGGTAGAATTTATATCTAATATTTATTGTATCAATAGCAGATCCACAAAAAAGTAATATGATATTATATTCATAATTTTGAAATAAAGTTCTGATAATTCTTTCTTTTATTGTATATAATTCACATAAAAATTATCTTTATAGATCTGATTTTGTATTTATCCGTGAGTATTTTGCTAAATGGTACCTTTAGTTGTCCTTTGGATATTCACTTACACACTCTAAACAGGTATATTTGAAATTAAGTTGTTAAATAAATGAATAATCACAAGCATGCCTTACTTAAAGCAACAAGGTGTACTTTTGTACTTTTCTAACATTCTACAGAAAATTGATTAAAGCAAGCAAAAAAAAAAAAACCAAACACAAAAACCACCACCACCCACCAGCTATTGCAAAGCTGCTTCGTTGTCAAAGAAGTTATCCTAGGGAAAAAAATATACCTGGATGTGTAGCTATTTTTGTAAAATATTGAAGTTACATTATATAAGTTAAGAACTTCAAGGAGAATGAAGTATATAAGTGCTTTGTTTAAAATTCTTCATTTTTTAAATAAGCACTTTGAAGCTATTATTTTATATTTTTATGATTTATCAAAAATGAAGGCTACTCCTTAATCTCCACAAGTCAAAATAATAATAATAAATAGTAATGAAAAAAAGTTAATAATACCACACAGTTGAGTTTTCTAGTTTTTCATAACCTTCCATTTCTATACTCCTTTTTCACTCACAGCCAGCTGAAGAATCATCATCTCTATAATATATTTGCAAAATTAGTGCTCATGAAAAAGTCGATCGCTGTATGCTTCCAGTACCTTAAAGCTTTATGAATTCTGTTTACATTTTTAATTTAACTGAAATTTGGAGATAATCCTCCATGAATTTTTAAAGTTTATATATAAAGCACTAGATTTACAAAACTTGATATCACCTTCTAACTGTCCCACCAACACTGATCAATATTAGTTTGAAGAAAGAAACTCATACGACTTTAACAGTATATTTGAAACAAAAAACCCCCAACATTCCAGATACAATTTTAGTAGACAGTACCAACAGCTTTTTCAGTATGATTCAGGAGTTGTCCTCTTAGCAAATTCTTGCAGGAACATCTTTAGCTGTTAGTTAGGTTATCCATCCTTGAAAGGTTAGAAAGCATTGTTAACACGTCTTCTTCATCCAGGCTATGAATTCCTATAATTGATATAGAGTGTTCTGTTTAAATGAATGAGAGATTGTAATGATTTAAGAAAGAGGGTTCTTGCTTATGTTTTTAAAACCCTGTTGTTTCCTATAATTATTACTCAGATCTAGCTGAGGAATTGCTGCTATAATCTTGGTCTATGCATCCATTGTCATGCTTTCAGTAAATGTTTTAAAGAAAATGTTAAGCTATTAAACTGGCTTATTTTCTAGCTTATTCTAACTCTTTTAACTCCATATTCTTAGATACACACACACACAAATTGTGTTAAATCCTCAGTAAATCTGAGGTATTTAATTCAAAGCAGGATTGTACAGTTAGTGTTTTCTTCCACTAAAAAGCAAGCTTTCAAGAACAGCAGAATTCTTTTGTAATTTAGCTACTGCCCTTAAATTTCCTGACTACCTGACATTGCCTGAAATTCTCCCAATTCTTCAGCTAAAGAGCAGTCATACTAAGATGTCTGCAGTAATCTCCCACCTTTCTGCAATCATGTAATTGCCTTCTGAATATTTTCCAAGCAGTGTTGAAAATTGACTATTGACCCATGCTAAGGGTAAACAGCACACATACTGTCAAGCTTGACTTCTCTGAATTTGGGAACGACTGTTCAGTATTAACCCCCACTTTGAAGTGGAGTAAAGCCCACTGTGCCACCAATAAAATCTACTTCTTCCTTGCACTCCTGGTGTTTTCATGCATTCTCAGCACAATTCTCAGGTGAACACATTCTAGTTAAAGTTATAAGCCTGTATAGATACAACACTTAAGACCCTTAAACATGGAACATTTGTCTGTGTATTCTGCATCAGCAAGGGCTTCAAAATAGAGTTTCTACAACTGAACTTCCAAAGGCACATTAAGGAAGTAAAAAATCTGATTTCTGTTGAATTCCATTAAGGTCTCAGCACTTACCTCTCCTGTATTCTTTAAGAAATCCTATCTTAAATATCCTCCTTTTTTAAAAAAACAGTGCATCAATTATCCTTTCAACTCCTGCTTGATATCTGGGGGAAAAAAGGCATTTATTGTAAGTGGATTCTGTTGGGACTGATACTCTGGCTGTAACAGTGAATATTAGATATCAGATACTTCACAGGAAGATGCAGTAGCCTATGGAAAGAGCAGTTCTGGAATAACTCACCAAGAGACAAGCCCCCTGCCTTTTCTTCACCATTTAGCAGTTGTCTTGCACTTTCTGACATGAAAAACTTTTTTCAAAATTTGAAATAAATATTTTTTCCTTGTGTTTTTTTTTTTTTCTTTTTTTCTTGTCTATGTATATTTCCACCATTTAAATGATTTCCAGCTCTGGGTCTCAGCAGTATTATGTGTCATTAAGTGAATTAAATCACTTTGTCTTAGGCAGAACAATCATCACCAGATTAACTAAGTACATTAATGAACATATTTTGAGAAGATACACAGAAGACCTCTGTGATGTACAGAAGCAGAATCTCTATTTTTCACATAGAGGACTGGGGCACACAGATCCTCACTAGTCTGATAGAAATTAATGGAAATCACATACCTAAGCACCTTTGAGGATCTGGAACAGGGAGAATAAATGACTCAATCAAGGTCATTGCTCAAGGAGTATGCCAGTGAAAAAAAATAATTCTTGAAATCCACAAGTCTTTTGACTTCATCTCTAGGCTGTGTTCTCCTTTATTTTTTGAGCTAAGGCAGGTGGAATTAGCAGAATAGTCCAGGTAATATCCTGCTGCAGACTGCTGAAACAATGGTATCATGGTTTATTGTAGCACTCCTTCATTTTGGGACTAATAAGGAAAGAACTTCAAAACTATGCAGTTGTGACACCAAATTCTTTATCCTATGGATGCATATTTGAAGAAGCTATATCTGCTCTCTTTGTATGTCAATCAGGAACCTCAAAGGAAAAATAAGGAAATAGCCATCTCAAATCAAGCTGAACACTCAAGACGGATAAATGGTTCAGAACTAAGATCTATAGCCTTTAAAACTCCATACCTTAAAAGTGAACACAACACAAACATGCATCAGCTGTAACATGTACTAACAGTACTGAATTTACATATGTCGGAAATTCACTAGGGCTTCTCTTCAAGCAGCCAAGGGAGACTCA
Source organism: Falco cherrug (assembly GCF_023634085.1). Lineage (NCBI taxonomy): Eukaryota > Metazoa > Chordata > Aves > Falconiformes > Falconidae > Falco > Falco cherrug. Next base: position 65,334,484 of record NC_073699.1, read on the forward strand.
TGTGAACAATCCATTCACTGTTTAAGAAGTGAAGCATTTGAGATGGTATTTTTCAGTTCCACTGGAATTCAGTGGAAACTGGATTTCTCCTTTTTTAAGAAGGTGTCTTTTTAAAAGCTCAGTTGCAGAATTCCATTCTGGAGGCTTTACCAAGGCCTGAAGGATAGCTTAACAATGTGGAAGTGGAGCCTTTGCAGTGGTGTTCTCTGCAGCATGTAAATTGTTCCTCCCTTTTTATTCACCTCTTCCTATTTTTCTAGTTCCTTTAACACCTACCCCATAGCTGCTATCAACATTCATGGATTTGATCTCCCCAAGCCTCAATAAAATTTGCTGTTATTTTTATCCTTGTGATGCTTATCTGGAAACCGAAAACCTGAGAGACTATGTTCCACATTACTCATGGATTGTGAGCTGAACCATAAATAGCACTCATATCCATGTCCTGACTTCCCATTTTTGTGCCTCAACATCAGCAATATCTTTACTTTCTACAGTAACTTCTAAATTATTTGATTTCTTGTGCTCAGAGGGAGTCTTGATTTATGAGTGTGCTTTCTGGCTCTCTGTAGCAAGAAAAGGAAAGTCATCCAAATAATGGAGGATTGTTGACAGACTGGATTTCTGAACTATCCAATTTAAATGGAATCAGAAATTAAACAGAGTAAGAGCAAACATACCACCCCCATGCATCTCCAGGGACACAGAGTGAGAGCTGGCAAAACTTTTAGTAACATTTTTAAGGAATGTTGCATCTTTATTCAGCCATAATATCTTTTATACACTTTGTTCCTTGCAACCACCTTGCAATTCTTCTAATAATTACTGTTGCATTTTTTTCTGATTTGCCTTTTCATGAAGTATTAACCATTTTTATAGCTTGAATTCTAAAAGGAAAAAAAAAAGAAAAAAAACACAAAAAAAACCCCTAAAACAAACCACCACCCTTGTACCAAACAGCTAAATATGCTTACAACATATTGCTTTTATAGGGCTTTAATATGTAGTTTCTTTTGGTCTTCTATGCACTCTGAACCAAGTATTGAATCTTTCCTTAACCACCTTCATCAATCCTTACAGGAGACTCGATTCTGTCATGACAGGATTTTTTAACAGTTTAGGTAAACAACAATAAAGCACTGTAATATCATACTCTTACAGAACAATTTTAGACGATTGCAGAGCACTTTACAAAGGAGTTTAGTACTCATTCTAGAGCAAGGAAACTAAGGTGCAGAGAGCAGTGAAAAGACACTATGAGAGCCAGGCACATGAAAAATAAATCAGCTGTGGTTGTTTTGGGGTTTTTATTATTATTATTATTATTATTACTTTTATTTTATTTTCTGTGTTAGCATTATAAGTATGGTTAGATAGGTAATGTAAAGTTATATTGCAAGGTCATTACATATGCAAAAGGACTGTGACAACTCGAGCACAAATTAACTTTGTATTTAACTAAGATAGATTATACTATAATTACATCTCACATAATAGTTCTCAGAATCAGTGTTTTGGTTGGACAGATGTTGGCAAATAAATGTTCAACTTTAAGTCAAAAGACTGGCAATGTAATTTTACACAGTATGAGCTTATGCATAAATACTTATTGAAAGATAAAAAGGATCTGATAATTGCTGAAACTGTTTCAAATTATATTCAAACATGTAGAAGTAAGGCAAGTGGAGGAATAATGAAAATCCTCCTCTTGTAGAAAATCACAGCTCTCTACACAGAATGTGAAGAGTTCAACTCTCTTTATGTGCTTACATGTCATCTAGTCCATTGTCTTAAGCAGCACTACAGCAAATTCTCAGAGACTTTAGTGGTTGTTCCATCAGTCTAGCTCAAATATTGAAAGTAACTTACTAAAAGGGCACTGGTCTTCCTCAGCCACATTCCTCATCTTCATATATGTCATCATTTCTCATATGGCTCATCCGTGATGTTCTTGAGAACAGTTCTTTGTTAGAGATTCTGAGATCTCTTACTGTGGTAGTATTTCTTTTTCCATGGTGGTGTTATGACAAACTACTCCAGAGCTTTCCTGAATAAGAAATATTCTTCCTCATTAAAAAGCAAACAAACAGAACAAGAATTGCACATTTGTTTTGGAGAAGTAAACCACCTACCTAAGCAGCCAATCATCAGCTGCATAAATGTCAGTATTCCCATAGATAACCTGAACCACATGCTCTGTTCTCATCTTCACTGATGATGTCCATGGGATCTTCCCAGCTGGCATTTCTGAGCATTGGTTTTCCAAATTTTTTTTCCATTTTCTAGGGCATAGCCTTATTATCATAAAACAGCAAAATTCTGACATGAACAAATGTATAATTAAGGAATAACAAAAGTTGTTACTAGAATATTTTCTTTTATGAAACAGAAGGAGCCTTTAAAATGCTGTGCACAAGATATTTCTTACACAAAATTAAACAAAATAAAAGAAACCCAAACAGAAAACAGTAACAACAGAAAACACCAGAAAGAGTATTTGCACAAAAGTCAAACTGAAGGTGCCTGTAGTTTTGCAACTTGGTAGGAATTCAGAAAATATAAGTAAAATCATTGAAAATGGTTACATATTCTAAAATATTTTATTATAAAAAAATGCTGAGGAATGTCTGTTGTAATTTAGCACACTAACTGATGACCTTTAAACTACCTTCTAGATAATGTAATGGTTCGGATAATGTATCAAAAAGAAAATTTCTTTTTGAAGAAAGATACATCTTTTAACCTCAGTAACTGCTAAAAGAGTGCACATCTATTGCTAGATAAAAACATCAGAATTGTATAAGTTATAGTAGAATATATTACTGACATTATTACTGAATAATTTGAGGGTAATTATTAGTATTCAATAATACCAGACATGGTTTATCATGGCTTTTGAAATTGACTAAAAATAATTATATGTAGTTTTCATACTCTATGATCCTGAAGTCAACAAAAAGTTGTGTTTTATCTCCTTTTCCAATTAGGGCTGTATATTTTCCAGGTTTAGTAGCAATTTAATATTAATGTGCAAGACCCACACATAAGTATTTTTAGAATGAGAAGGGTCTGTTTCATTGTCTGTTTCTCAGGTCTTTGTCTCATACTCTAACCCAGAGACTCAGCTGCAATTTCAGAAATTGAGGGAAGGAGGTGAGGAGGTTTGCTTGGTCCCCTGCTGGACACTTGTGCCAATTTGGAAATAATCAGACCAGAATTGATTGCCCTTCTGAGGATCTCCTGCTGGGCTTTTATCTTTGTGGTCTTATAACTGAAAACAAATTGACTTCATTAATAGATCTGTTTCTGATCTGGAAGATAAAAAATAATGTGCATTACCTGAATTATTTCAAATCTGTGTCTCCTATTGATGACTATTGGAACTTTTCAATACCTTTACCCACTACTGCTCACCCCAGTCTATCTAGTCGTTGCTCCTAATACCAACTATAGCAAGATCTGCCTCTGACCAAGAGGGACCTTATCTCATTAGTCACCTTTAATCAGTCTCAGCACAACACTGGTTTATCACTAAGTTCCCACTCTTCTGACAGCAGAGCAAGAATACTGGGCCCAGAGATATCAGAGATAGAAGGACTGAATAGAAATTATACAAAATAATTCCAAACTCGGCATGGATAGTAATTTACAGATTAGTAATCCCTCTGTTTAGTGTGCCTTCTTACTATTTTTTGGTGGGATAGATAAAGATTTTTCCCCAAAGACATTTATAACTAGCTTTATTTCTAAAGGCCGAGGTTGCTCTTTCCAAACAAAGGGATTTGAGGAAATACTCAGGACTGACAGTTTCCTTCCATCTGCCCTACAGAGGATGGACATAGGAAAATCTCTTGAGAAATGAGCCCCAAGAAGCTTAATGGGAAATGCAATGGAATTAGGAGCACAGGCACAAGTACTGTAGAAAATGCTAGTGGTTTACAGGTGTCATTCAGCAAGTGATCAAACTATTAACTGCAAAGTCAAAATACTTAAATTCTTTAAAAATCTCATCTATGTATCTTTATACTTATATTGGGGTCTTGTCAGCACAATAACTGAAGCATTTGCTGGTTGGAAAGAGTATAAACATTTAAAACAACATGGAAGTCAGGGAGCTTGTGTGTATAAGTTATTGGGAGATACTAAGCTTTAGAGAAAGGTTTTGCATCTAATTCTGTTTGCTACAGGATCTTTGGTAGCCACTACCATGGCTGTAAAAGTCTCTGTATTCTGTACATACAGACATACCTTTATTTTCCTGTGTCTGTCAAAATTTCACTGTCTATAGACATCATAAGTGGGTATTGTAGGAAATCTTCCAAAACATAAGGATTAATCCATGAGAAACATGGACCCAAATGAGAACATCACAATGAATATGTTGAAAGTGACTTCTGTTAATTGTGCTTTTTTTGTATTCAAAAGCTTTACTGGAATATACTGCAACCTGTTTTAGCCAGAAAGGCAAGAAAGCTCTCTAGGTCTATACTGAACTGAAGCAGAATCATCTTTGCAAGTCCTGTTTGGATACTCATTCCATGAACAACAAAGCTTGCACCTCATCCAAACAATGAAATAATTTGCCATCAGTCCAAGTAACAAAGCACTGCTCAGAAGCACTGAGCATCACCAATTCGTAAATGATAGTACAGGACAGCTAAAGAGTCTGTGTGTCCAGCATCCTAAATAAAGAATTTTATGTTTAGAGCCTTAGGGTCCTTTCATTCTTACAGTAAGCTTAAAAAGACCTATTTCTTTAGGTATGTCTTTCCTAAACTATTACTCCTATATTGGTAAAAATAAACCTACAGAGCCTTTCATGAGAAACAGAGGAAAATAAAGACCTGAAAATTGCTTGTTTACTTTGTTCAAAATTGTTCTGAATGATGATGTCAAGAGATTTTTTTTTGCAGTGACAGTTAAAGTGAGAAAAGAAACTAAAATGGATAATTTTATTACTTTATATTAACTAAAACATATTAATAAGTAATACATAATGTATATTAAATCTAGAAAAATAAATATTATAATAATATATTAAAATGTTAATAATAAATTACTTCACAATACTTGATTTGTAACATAAGATGGGGAACTGGTAAAGAAAAAACATGAAGTACTAAAAAATTCCAGTGTAGTAAACTGAAAGCTGAACTTAAAATAAAATTGAAATTAATGACTAATAATTTAGCTGTATTTACAGAATTCTTGGATCCACTCAATTGTATATATAGATGTAAAACTATTTTTATATATATTTTTATATTAAGAGGAAAGAAATTGCAGGATCCCTTTTTAAACATTTTATTAATAAATGTGCATAAATCCTTGCAGCAGGGATATTAAACCGTTTTGAAAGTGCAGAAACAAATTCCTTCACCCCCAGAAAAATGTTACACTGATAATAGTTTTTCACCACCCTGACCCCAATTTCAGTGTTTTTCAACATTTGTGTATATAGTTTTTCTGAGGTTGTATAACAGGTTTCGATGGGAAAGTTGGATTATTTATGCTAGTCTTGGCCACTCTTCAATTTCATTATTTTTACAGTCTCATAATTCACAAAGTATGCATAAGTTATTCCAAATATTTTGATTGTATTTAGGTAAAAATAGATACTCTTAGGCTACTTCAAAGAACAGCTGTAAGGGGCGTCCAAGCTAAGGAATGCCTATCTTTAATGAAATCTAAAAAAAATGCAAAACCATATAGTCTTTGGTCCATTCAAATTCTAAGGATGACACTAAACTAAACAAAATGTTTTAAAAGTCTTTTATCAATATTCATGCTCAGAGTAGAAAAACTTATTTCATAATATGACTGGTTTAATATAAAAATTTAAAAAACAGTTTAAATTATATAAACAAAATCTTCTAACATATCCAAATTATTGAAAACTCTAGTCTTCATACTGAATCAGTCTCTAAAGCTATTTCTGACCAATATGACTTCATTAAAATTTCAAGTATGATAGCTTCTAAATTTCCTACAAGATTAAATTTACAGATCAAGACAACCATGACAGTAAGGTAGGATGGGAGGAGATCATCTGGCATAGTATGTGGAACTGATACACCATAAAAGGCAAGTTTGCGAAAAGGAGCTGACAGAAGGTCTGAGATAGTCATGCACATTTTTAGAGAGAGCATCATAGTCCTCTGGAAGGCAGAACTTTGTGGCCATTGAATTATATAAAAGCTACATGAGACAGTTTTTGTGACCGACATGAAAGTTTTGTAGCTGTCAATGCACTGAAGTAATGCTCCAGTGACTCTCCCTTAGGAAATCTGTTCCCATCAGACCCCAGCATCTCAGGTTTCTCCCTAACATCCTTGATGAATGCTAAGAAGCTACAGCTGACATCTGCTTTCACTGCCATTTGGCTAACTTCCCCTAACTAACAGTATGAATTCCCAACTTCCAAAACATGCCTTCTAGCAGAGCAACAAACTTTGATGACTTTTGGGAGAATCCCACTGAGTGTTGACACATAGGGCACTGGGAACTTTAGCAGCCATGCATGCACCTGACTAAGAAGATAAAGTACATTTTTTTTTCTATTAGAAGGCATAGTTTAAGAAATAAGGTACCTTATAAAGATCAATATAGAGAAATAGTGCAAAAAGCACCGTATCAGTTGGTCTTTGTCCAGTATAACTCCAACTTAAAAGCTTGAGACTGAGGTAAAGGTTCAAGACAACTCCCAGAGACAACTGAAACTGTTATTTAAAGCTAGTGTTAATCTTTCAGATAAAGTATGAAATTCTGCCATCCCAAGTGGGTGCTGGCTTTCATCATCACCATTAGGTGGAGTATTAGGCTTTCCTGTCCCTATCAGGTTTAATGAGTCCTGTATCCTATGTAAACAATTTCCCATATGGGAGTTTCAGATGCTATTGAGCAGAGCTGTGCATATGTACAATGTCATTACTACAGATAACAGAAAGGTGCAAAGAGACCCAGTTACATACTTAGCTTGTTCTAAGCGTACCTATTTACCCAGTGTAAATACATTTTTTTTGTGACAAATGTATAAGCAAGAGTAATACCACCTCCTCTTATAGGTCATAGACACAAACAAGTAATTCTTTTTTGACATAGAGCTTCATTACATATATATTCCCAAATAAGAATAAAACATTGAGGCTCAATGATAGTTCTTAATAGAGAATAGATAGGTTGGCACACAAGATAACTTGGAGAAAGGAATGTGTCTGGATCATAAACATAATTTCCTGGAACTGGAGACAACCACCTTCAAAGGATTTAAAAGGTCATACAGCATATTTATCTAGCTTGACACCTAAAACTTCATCTGCAGCAAAGATGATCACTGGTTCATATTCAAAGAAAACTATGCCAAATCTACAGATTCTGTAGAAATGGGCTTTTTGAAGCCATTAGAAAACTGTGTGTTGAGTTTGAAATTCATGGAAAAGCAAAGGAAAGTATCACAGTCATGAATATGTTAAATCAGCCAAATTCTGGATGATCCCTGTGATAGTCACTGAAGAAAATTAATTGCTTCTCAAGGATAGCCTAGGCTCCATGAGGAATGCTGCACTTGCCTCAAGTCTTATAATAGATGTGTCCATCATTAAAGTTTGATTGAGTCAAAGGCATGACTGATTATTCCCTCTAGTCACTTGGGAGCTTCCACTAGAGAAAGAGAGGGAGATGTGTCACTGAGTAGCTATGGTGTTGGATTTATTTACTATTGATTGATCTTGCATTAAGTAATGGGATTTTGTTGAAAGTCAATTAATCCTTATGTTTTAGTTAGGCTAAGTTTTATTTATTTATTTATTTTTAAGTGAAAGCACGCACAGAACCTACTAAGCCCTTGCCTGAGTTTCTAGTTTGGAATTCCTACTTCATAGCAATGAAAATTCAGTAACTGAGGATGCCACTGTCCTCAAGGACACAATTAAATTGCCAACATTTCTGAGTGTGTTGCATTACTCTTTTGGTAAATTGATCCTTCCTGTGCTCTGGTTATGTTATAGCTCTGAGTTTCCCCATATCCAATTAATTTGTATGCCACAGTAGTGCATCACAGGATGTGAGCCATACCACGTTTGTTTAAACAGGCATTTGAATGTTACTTCCATTGGCTTGTGGATATTTAGGCTTATCAACACATGTGTCCATACATGTACAATGTATGCTGAAGCTGAAAACAAATGTCAAATAAACCCTTTTTCATAACTTTGTATTTATTGACTGAGTGCTACAGAAATTGGCTAACATTTTATTTCTTTGTTTCTTACAGCAGGCATCCGAATTTGTATGTAGATGCTGCTACTTAATTAGTGTACAGATTAGTGATCTGGGTATCTGTGATGTGCAGGTAATATTTGTAATTAGTGGGTAATTTGAAATGAATATTTATTTTGTTGTCCACATATCATTGGAGTAAGTCTGAATTGACTGACCTATTTGTAAGTTATTCTAGGGATTTTTATCTTGCTTTTCTATCTTTTAAAGGAATAATCTTAGATTGTGTGAATATTTTATAGTTTACTCCAGTGGTTTGACAGCTACTACAGACAAGTTTGTTAGAAAGATTGTGTGAAAGACTAAATCCTTTAGATTTAGATTCAGAGCAGAGCTCTGTAATTGAATGTTATCCTTTAGCATGATGTCATATAAATTATTAAAAATAAAACAATTTCTATGTGGGTGATTCTACATTATAAACTTGGGGAAGGGGGAATTAATGAGTAGTTGCTATCTATCTATATAAGACCTGTAATTTTTCTATATATTTTTGTTTGAGTACAAATTATAGATATACACTAAAATAAACAGGATATTTTCCTTGTTGATGTTGAAAACTAAATTCCTTTCAAAAGCATGGAATTCAGATATATCATATTGAAATAGAAATAGCTGAATACTTATATCTAACCTTTAATACTTTTGAGTAGATCTTGATCTATTTTCTAATTAAAACAGGTTAATTTACTCTTAGTTTTATTTCTAAGAATGAATAATATTTATCATTACTTTTTAAAGAAATAGGTGATTGATAACTCTTATTAGATGACTACTGTATGGTTTTGTTCTAATCAATTACAGTACTATTAAAAAAGTCTAATACTGCTGTGCATGACTAAATTACTCCATTCTGCACCAAGAATTGGCTCAATTCTATGCACAGAACAAACAGGTTTTTTGATAAGTATATTAAATTTCTGAAGGAATTGACTGTGGTCAGAAATTCATTATTTTTTTCTTCTTTTTTTTTTTTTTTTACCTCTTTTTCTCTTGTACTTTTAGGGTTTTATAAGAGGCAGTTATCAAACCCTTAAATTCTCATTTATTTTCTGAAATAGTAAGCAACAGAAATTACAAATTTATTATACCTGCGGCCTGGTAACTTGTAGCAGCAATAGAATCTCTGCATTCCTTATGTTGGACCTGAAGTGAACTTCAGAATCTTTTCATCTTATGAATAGTGAAATTTGCAGCAAAATTTAGTGTACAAAATGTGAATTGGATTATAACTCACTGGCCCCAACAGACATGTGAAATCACTGAGAAGAATCTGAGCACTCCCTTGAAATGCACCTTTCAAACCAGGCCCCAACTCACTATGACCTACCATAACATGTGGACAACTCTATTAAAGCTAGCTTTCTGCTTCAAACTCATCACATATTGTTCTCTCGCATATTCTGGACAGGGAACCTCATACAAGATTTCTGAAATACTTAGTCATTTTTATAATCTTTTCGTAAGTATTCTTCAGTCCTTAGTTGAATCTGTATAATACATTGATTTGATGTTAATAGATAGTCTACATACAAATATCTAGAAAGAAAAGCCTTTTCTTTCCTATTACTTATCAACAGAAAAAAATGAATAAATATATAGGTGGACCCTCCCACTCTCACGTAGTATCACATTTTAAAAAATATATATTTTAAAAGATGAAGTAGCAATTAGAAATGTAGCAAATTTTATATGATTTGTCAAACATCAGCAAAAGTATAAATAATTGAATCATTTCCAAGCATACTTGTGACAGGCACTTAAAAATATTCTGACTGTTGATAAAATTTCATGTATTTCTATGCTCAATTTGTTTAATTTTATGCCATATATAGCTGTATTAAAGATATTGACTTTAAATTGCCAGACATTTCCATGATATTTATCCTCCAAAGAGTAGCAACCAATTAAAACACACCAAACTGGCTGGTAAATACTAGCAAGGACTCAGGCATTATCAGCATTTTTTCTGTGGAAATATCCACAATGCAATAGCAATTTCAGTAATTTTATGAGGAATTGAAAAGGTGGTCTTATTTTAATCATGTCTCTACAAATACTGCAATGCAAAAACGAGGCCTAGAGTCCAAATTTTTTGTTCATGTTATTCTTTCCTGGCACAAATACAGAAAGTCTAACAACACAGCTGATGCTGAAAGACAATCATACATGGAAATAAATTTCCAACTAACCTCCAGTCTTTAATAATATAAAGTTTTGGATTATGTGATGTTTGGGTTTTTTTCCACAGATCAGCACATAGCAAATGGAACTGAAACTTCTAAAGCAACAAATATTAACTTCTTGCACTTATTTTCACAGCTACTCCAGTAAGATACCTCCACAAGAGAAACATCAAAATCTATGGATTTTATATGTTGGTATCCCAAGATATACCACATCTGTATGGAAAATAAGTGAAAACCCCAACAGATGTGATACACTAAAATGTGATACACTATAGCACAGGCAAATAACAGAAGATTAAAGTGTCTGTTTGCCCATATTAGAAGACTTTTGTTAGCAAATAACCTTTCATCTCCCCTCCTTCCACTTCCATCCTCTGTGGAAAATGGCACAGTATGCACAAAGGAGAAGCTCGAGAACTAACACTCAGACAGTGCTGTCTATCAAAATTCATGGACCTAGTAGAGATGTTTTGTATTACACACTACCAGGCAATACTCTAGTCAGGTGTGTATTAGAAGGGATAGAAATTATTTTTGCCCTGAGTGTATTTTATCTAAAAATAGATGGTCTCAGTTTAACCATGCCCTAAAACCTGCTGAAAGGTGATCTGCTTAGGGCTATTTAGTAAATAAGGTTTCCAGTGCTTGCTGAACTATTCCGGGTTATAGAGGTGTAAGTATTTAGCCCTTTCTCCCACTCCTAGCTCCCAAGTGATTCTTTGACTGAGCAGTGTTGCAGGGTAAGCAACATACTCACTGCTTTAAACAAGCCCAGCACACTGCAATGCAGAACATACACCTTAAGGTAAGACAGCCTTTTTAGTCTTGAGCAGACAACTTGCCAAGTATTTTGAATTAATTGATTTCAAGATGCTAAATACATACCAGGAAAAGCAATCTTGTTAATTTTTATTGAGTAAAACCTTACTGAAGACAGAAAGCTGTGCAATAAATAACCGTAACCTTTGCTTGGCATAGCTATTGGTTATGTGAAGGCCAACACCTTCTCATGGGACTAAAGGCTATCTTTGTGTTAATTACCATTTTTTATATGAAATGTTAAGTGTCTAAGGACTAATGAAACAAATCTTTCCTGATAATCTAATGTTTCAAGAGTTATATCATCCTTAAACATCTTAAGTTGTTCTATTGATACCTGCTGAATTCAGAGACGTTTTTGACAATCTGTCTCATTTTTTCTTCCCCAGACAATGTTAAAGTGAATGATGGCGAAATATGTAGGGCTCTGTATTCTTCCATTTGGCTTTTATTTTAGTGGGGACACTCACCAAGGGCACATGCACAGCTCAGAATGGTGCTAAAGTTTGAGAACTGACTGACACAGTACTGTGAAACACTTTGATCTTTGCACTCACTCACAAAGCCATCAATCCTGACACAAATGGACACTGAGATGAGGCATTCAGGCAAGCGTGAAAAATGACACCTTGTCCCTGTCAAGGCTGCTGAGAGTGGATAGTTCTTGGTAGGCCTGAAGTCGTATGTCATTCCCCTGGGCACAGCCAAACTGCCCTGGAAGTAGGAGCAGAGACAGACTGGACATGTTCATTAATCACAGGGGACTCTACCTCCAAACATTATACTGCTTGGAAGCAATATGCCCGCCTGGGTCTCTTCCAACTTTTGAGCTAGAGGCTGCACATTGCCATTTTACAGACACAATTAGGTGAAGCTTAGTGCCACAGTCTGACATCTTTTGAAAAACTACAAAACCTATCTGAGGAAAGCAGTAGACACTGTACTCCAGGGAGCATTCCTGCACTGCTGGGGAAATCCAGCAGGGACTCTTATTTCCACAGTTCTCTGAAATCTTTCCAGTAATGGTTCACCACAGCTATTAAATACATGCATAACTCAAATCCAATCTTTTTTTTTTTTTCTTCCCCACCCCCCTCGCCCCCATTTTTTTTTTTCCTAGGATGTTGTCAGAGGAACAGATTTTCAGATTTTCAAAGGTAGGTGTTATCCAAGGCATGTTTAGTTTTGGTTCTTATGTCATAATTTTGATGTTACCTATTTATGAAAAATTATATATTTCTCTAATTTTTTCTACTGAAGTAACTTGGGAACTTGAACTATCTAAGATCATACTGAACACATATTTGGAAAGGAGGGAGCATGACTGAGCATGGGAGAAAGAGCTTGCAAACAATCATGTCTGCAAGGAAACCCTCTGTGTCACATATTAAAGTAAGAGCAAACACAATTTCTGCTAAAGAAACTGTTAAGGATGCCATGTCAGTATGTTTATATCTATGTTTAAAAACAGACACTTGTGTATGTGTCTGAAACAGACAATACAATGCTCAGTATGACTTGCCAATCAACCTCAAATATCTGAAGCAAGAAGACAGTAAAGAAACTGCCACAGTGCTACAATGCAAGATGAACATTGAGAGGCAGAGAAGGGAAGGACTACCTGGAAGATGTCAAGCTGAGAGCCAACCCTCCAGCAATCAGTTTGATTCTCTGGTGACCATAATTCAAAACTTCAGCTTAATAAATGCACTAGGGAAGAAAGGGAAGAGGAAAAGCCTAAAATGAGCTCAGAGTGGGGGGTGGGGGGGTGGGGGATGATTAGGGTGTTGTAGCCTACCAAAATCAGCTCCTTATATTTTTGAATACTCGACCACACATCAAGCAATTCATGAAAACATTAAAAGAATTTATATTATTGTACTTTTATTTTTCCCATTTAGAGTCTCAATTTGTGCTAACAGTTTTAGTCTCACTATATTCTGAAAAGCCCCATGTCCTGTTTTCAGCTGGGATAGAGTTCATTTTCTTCTTAGTAGTTAGTACAGCGCTGTGTTTTGGTTATGATGTGAGAACAATGTTGATATGACACTGATGTTTTTAGTTGTTGCTGGGTGATGTTTATACTAAATCAAGGACTTTTTGGTTCCTTGGGCCCTGCCAGCAAAGAGGGCTGGAGGGGCACAGGAAACTGGGAGGGGACACAGCCAGGACAGCTGACCTGAACTAGCCAAAGAGGTATTCCATACCATATGACATCATGCTGAGTATATAAACTGGGGGAAGAAGGAAGGTGGGGACATTTGGCATTATGGTGTTTGTCTTCCCCAGTAACCATTACGTGTGATCGAGCCCGGCTTTCCTGGGCATGGCTGAACACCTGCCTGCCCATGGGAAGTAGTGAATGAATTCTTTGCTTTGCTTTGCTTTGCTGCGTGCGTGCCTTTTGCTTTACTAATTAAATTGTTCTTATCCCAACCCTCGAGTTTTGCGTTCCTTTCCAATCCTCCTCCCCATCCCTCTGGGTGCGGGGGAGTGAGCAAGCGGCTGCGTGGTGCTTGGTCGCTGGCCAGGGTTAAACCGTGACACCCCATCACATTTGATTACACATTAAATTGTCAGTTACAGCTTTACTGGCTCTTTCTATCTCAGCAGCACTCACGTTCAGAAATCAGGTGGTACATTTGAACTGCTGCTCTGTTTGAAGGGTCTAGGTCTTTCCTCTGTCCATAACCTCAGTAAGTTTTGTGAAGACTACTTACTTGGAAACACATATTGCCTGTATTATGAGAGACCCAATATATTGTTTGCAGTTACAGTGGAAATCTTTAACTGAACTGAAATTGAAAATATATTCCTTTTTGGTGTAGGTCATTTCAAGGACTTGTCAAGGGGTTAGAATGATTGTACTATTTTCTGTTACCTTTTCTAGAACTACATTAAAATGAAGAAGTATGTGCAGAAATTCCAGGAAGATTGTGGTGCCTTCCCTGGATAAAGGTACTGAGTTGTACCTGGTAATTGTAGTTAGATCAAATTTCTCCGTCTGCGTGTTTCTATACGGTTGAGGGTTGTCCCATTTGGCAACTCTTTATCAGTACTATTTATAATTTGCCTGAGGCGAGTGATGAAATTCCTCCCTTCTTGTGGTATGCATGATTGCAAACATGGAGAAATAAATCTATAAGGACAAGAACTATAAAGTCCTTCTAAACACAAAGAGAAATAAGAAAAAAAGAAAGCACAGTACTCACATAGGGGAAAAATGTTAATGTCTCAATTTATTCATTTTGTCTGTATTTCTTAGTGAGATTTTGACAGCAAGCACGCCAGTCTAGAGCTGCTTCTTCAACTCTTCTGCCTTTCAGAGGTTGCCCATTTCACTGCCAGTCAAATTTTCAGCCAATAAATTGTCACATCTGTCACAATCCAATACTAAATGACTGTAAATTTATTTGACTCTATAATTACTTACATTCCTATTTGCATATGTATATGCAGTATATATAAGGATCATAAAGATATTTCCACCAAAAAAATTGCCTCAAATTATCAAACAAGTGAGGTGAGGGTGATTAAGTACTTGCACTGTAAGACAATTAATAAGTACATTGAGAATGGATGAAAAAAAATGCTGAGAAGCATGTCAAAGTATGGAACTAAGCTAAGCTTCTATAACTTGCAAGCAGTTTGGTAAAAATATGGTAGAACTTTAATTTCATAAGATTGTTAGATTTTTAATAAATTATTCACAGTATTTCCTGTGTCTACTTTTAAAAATCTATATTTAAGATTATTTTCATACTTGTTATAAGACAAACTTTTAAAATTGCTATTTAAGTTCCTCCTGGCTAAGGTTAATCAGTTGTTCTGTGATTATTTCTCATTTGGAATTTATCTTTCAAACAGGTGAAATTTTTCAGCCAACCATTGTGTCATGAACAAAATCCAGGAAATGTGAAAATTAAATTAGACATTGAGAAAATACTTCAAAGACCAAGGTCAATTAGGGAGTGACATAATTTGCCAAGGGAAATTGGTGAAGCAGAGTCACTGAAGATATTCAAGGCTATCCTAGTAATATATAGGACTAATTATATAGCACTGAGTGCTTTCAAAGTGCTGTACAGACATGAACTAATTAATCTGCTTAATACCCCTCAGAGACAGGGGAGGAAGTATTGCAAGTTTTAACATCACCTGCTACAGCTTCTGGTAAAAGACAGAAAAAAAGTGTATTGAACAATCACTGTACCTTGGGCTCTCTGTTAAGTATATGCACATGTATGTGTGTGTATGCAACACATACTGAAGCTACTGAAAACATGGAAAAGTAAACAGAAAAAACAACCAACCAACCAAACAAACAAACAAATGAAAACTAAAAGTTTGGTTTGGAAGGATATGAAACATATATTTGGATTATTGAAAGATGCTACTCTTCCTTTTTTCATGTTCCAGTTAGGTCATTGGTGTGCATAGTTAAAAGTATTAAAGCCTTATTTAGGTCATTGTTTTACCTTACATCTCACCATATATTGAGCAGTGGAGCTATGGAAGCAAGGACCTAGCGTTTTATCTTTCACTGCTTTGTGTATCAATTATTTGTTTTTCTTACTGCAGCCACTAAGACCTCTTTTTGCTATATGTTGTACAAACAGCTCAGGAAGTTTTTTGGGAGAAGATAACAATTTGAAAAAAGACAGCAGAGGAATATACTCAGAAACAACATATTGTTTTTATATTTGGCTGTGACATAAGCATATCCTAAAGTCTCAGCACTTAAACAAAATAAAATTATTTGCATATTGCCTTTGCAGCTACTGAAACAATAGTGGCCTTGGTTCTAGACATGCCGTAGGTAAAGTAAGTGTTCAGCAGCAGTGTTTGACTGGCATTTATCTTCTCTGAAATATCAGAGAGCAGAGAACTGAGTTCAAAGGAGATGTACTTGTCGTAAAGTCAAAACGAGTGATGTTGTCTTGGAAAGGTGATAAGTGGAACTTCGCATTGAACTTGACTGGGGAAACATATGACATTTTTATTCTTTGTATACATGGAAGGAGCACATTGCTTATTTTTTTTTTAATTAAATCAGTTGCAGAAAGACATGCTCCCATCTTTTTTTAAAAGAAAGACTCATGAACCTTGTCTAGCAACTTGAACCAGAGAGTGATATAAACTTGCACATTATTCATGCAAAGATAAGTAATGGAGTGTCCAGCTATTGAAACATAACCAAATCTTTTGTTAGTGTTGAAGTTTTCTAGATTTCTTACGCAGAAAGTTAAAGGAACTGTAAAATATTTTGAATTATTAGAGAGAATTTATATAACTGGATTTATATACATGCTGTCAGTAGATATTAAACTAAGAACAATCTGCCCAGTTTTTTTCTTAGCTGTTTTAGGAAGCATAATGCTTTTGATGTCAGATTTCTGTTCTTTAACTTAGCCCATAGACAGGCTAACAAGTAAGCCTACAGTTGAGATTGGGCATGGTCTTAATTATAAAGGCATTCACTTGTCCTTTTAGTCTCTCAGGTTCTGAACCAGGATAGCAGGGAGTATTCCCAGTTTTAGCTTGGAGTGTAGAACCCTACAGAAAAAACATGGTATAGCATCTCTTTTTATTGGCTGCCACCTGTCATTTTTTCAACATTAAAGCCCCTTAAATGTAATGAAGGAGAATTTTAAGAAAACAGTATTTCATTATTCATTACATAGAGTTGTGAAAATTCTGAAATTTATAGTTGTGGACCACAAAATATTGTTAATGCACAACTATCTAGTGACCAGATTAATGAAAATCTGAGGAAGTCTCGGAGTAGGGGAAATGGTGATTCATAACAACATTTTTGTTTTCTATTTAATAAATTTAAAATAATAAAAGGAAAAAAAGTGTTACCTACTGCATAATAACCCCATTGAACGTATTGCCCCAAGGCATAAGCAAGGCCAAGAGTTAAGTAGGAGTCAAATTACGTTAGTCTGGATTAAAAAGTGAGGGCTATAAATCTTCATGCATTCAGATATAAGCTAGGCACTATCTAATAAGAATTCAAAAGAAATTTTCCCTGTAGGCAGATTTTTTGATAGAGATTTTAGTGTCTTTTTCTCATTTATTCAATTCTGACTATTGCAGATGAGATAAATAGACAGAGTCTTGACTCATTATAGCAATTTCTATATATTTACATATTCTTAAAGACCATTTGGGCCTTGGCAGTTCGGTCAGACTGGAGGCATTTAAAAATTTATACTGATGGCTATAACTCAACTTCTCAAAATGTAAAAAAAAAAAAAAAACAACAACCCAACCCCCCAAAAATCTTATACTCTATTAAAAGTAAGCTAAAGTTTGAAATATCTGAGCACACTGACTGTATTCCCTCATTTTTTTACTATATTCTTGATGGATCACTGTCTGAGTGCTTTAGATATAACATACACAAAATTATTTGATGTCCATCATTTGGTCTGTTATAGCCTGCAAAATATCTTACCCTAAAAAAACTTAGAATAAAGCTTTAGCATATAATGGCAGATCATAGATCTGTCAAATTAGACCTGCAATACATGTAAAGATCTGTGTTGTGGAAGATGCGTTATTCAAAACGTTTTCATTTTTTAGTGCTCAAATTTAATCTGCTATTTCATATTTTATTTGGTTCAAATATAATAGGTAACAGTTTTCTGGAATAATATAAAGTTTCAAAGAAATATTAAACCAGCTGTTCATTCTGCTTTGCTTAGTATAAATGCTATTTTTGAAATTAGAAATCCCTAATTCCAAAAGCATATCAACCAATTTTCTGCCACCGTGTAGCTTGGAAAAAAAAAATCAAGAAAAAACAAAACCAAAAACAAAATGGGAAAAAAAAACCCAGAAAAAAACCAAACCAAAGGAAACTGACAAACAAACAAAACAAACAAACAAACAAACAAAAAAAACCACACAAAAAGCCCCTCAAACAAACAAAAGAAAACCAATCAAAACTGAAGAAAATTACTTTCTTTAGCCTAAAATAATGAATGTTCATATTAAGAGTCATCTATAGGTAGACTTTAACTGTTAGCATAGTCTTTGCACAGGCTTAGGTGAAGATGGGTTGATGAACAGCAAAAGCAAGCAAAAGCTGAAGGGGATATTCAGAATACTCTAGTGATCAAGAATGCCTTTCTACTGTGAGATCTTGTATTATAAAAGTTTTACTAGAAGAAGAATACCACTACTTTTCCACTAAAACAAGTAAAATGTTTTCTCTCCAGAGATGCTTACAATCACCCTAACATGACTTTTGGAGAGCATCCTGTGCTCAAATGTAAAATCCCTGCAATGCAAGATTTTCAGGGAGATTCAATGACTCTTCTTTTTTTTTTCTTTTCTTTTTTTTTTTTTTTTTCCCTGTACCTGAAGGCTTATGTTAATCCAGTCAGTAAAGCCAGTAATTTATTGAGCACACAAGGGTGGCAGTCATTTGGGTCATCCGTGTTTACTTTGCTTTTTTAAACTACATTTAAGGGAGAGTGATCTCCTGTGACAGCAATTGTTTCTCACCATACGGAGTAGTGCCATTAAAATCCTCCAGTGTCTACTGCATAGGAAGGGCAAGGGTGCCCTTACCTAATTACAGATTTCTTTATGCTAATGCTCCAGACAATTTGGTCAAAGATAGCAAACACCCATAATGTAAACCTATGGAGGGAGAATATTCTGGTTTTGAAGAAATACCACTAAGATCCAGAAGATAGAGAGGAGGAAATGGCTAGTTTGAGAGATGTTTGAAGCCTGAGTTTAGTAGTCAAAAGTTACTAGTTGTGCCCTAGCAGTGGAAGCTCAGCATTTATACTTATCTCACTCTGTCCTGCAGAGGCAACCAAGAAAAGTTCAGATATCGTCTGCAAACAAATTCTACTTCAAGGACAAAAGTCCCAGTTTCACAAATAATAAGCTGAAATCTAATTTTCTCTTTTTTTATCCTCTTTCTGTTTTTTTAAATAATTATTCCAGTTGTACAAGGGAAACTAACAAACCAAACAGTAGTTTTAAATATTGAGTTTCTTTGGAAAATAGCCTATATTTCCACTATGTGACAATAATTATTTGATTTTATACATAGGGGAGGAGACTAAATAAGTAAATAATATTGTCACTATAAGCTTCAATGAGTTCTTAATGCCACAAAATGCTCATGCACTCACTGCCTGAAGAAACTGATTTTTAGGATACATGGCTGCAGCTTAAACCCTTGACATTTCATGAAACGTTTTTTTCCAAAAATAATATGGGTTTGTCTAGACAGTTGTGTGGCACGAGAGTGACAGCTCATGGAAACCAGAAATGACTCAGTTTAGAAGTGAAGGCTTGCAAAACGTTTTGGAGGATAATTAAGGCAAATCTGATTTTTTTGGCGAAACGAAGTCCTGCAGAAAGAAGACTGACATTAATCAAGTCCAAAGCCTCATTTTTAACTTTCCTGCCTGATGAATCTATTGGCACATGTCCAACATAAAATACTTCTAAGGCAGAATAACAATCAGTGAAGTAGGTTTCATAACGAACCTTGATGGATCACATGCTCCAAACCATAAAGATTGTGTCCTGTTTCATGATCACTTCAGTTTGAGGTGCACAATTCTACATAAATCACTTAGATTAGACTATCTTGAAGACTTTTATGTAGCAGCAGATCATAAATGAGAACCCCTTGATCTGTGAGAATAATTTGATTTTACAGTGATATGTGTGGGATAGTGCCCCCTCAAACGTTTAAATAATAGAGAGGGGAAAATTTCTAGACTCAGAATAAACTTTTTTCTGAAGCCTTTCTTGTCCAAAATGTTCTATCATACATACATCTGCTTAACTTTTGCCACACAGAATACATGGAAGTGATCCGGTCATGATGGACTGGTCACTTAAGTTCTGCTCTCAGAAATGGATGGTTCCATTCCCCTGCCTAGAATATGATGGAAGAAGGTATTTTCACCAATATTGTTGCTTTTGTGACTCGGGTGAGGGTGTATCCACTAGGATCCAAAGGTTATACATCAGTTTGGTAACAGACAAAAAAGGAAGTTGGTTGTCTCTTTGGCTACTTAAGGTATTCCCTTAAGGAAACCGTGTGTGGAGAGTTGGGTATAAAATATAAGTACTTTCTTGTGGCAATATTTTTGGTATCATAAAGGAATGGTGTGTAAGACCAAGATGGAAAAGGTGTTTATAAGCATGCTGGTAGTGCAGCTTCTATTTTCTAATGTTTGGTAGCTTTTTTCGCAGAAGAAAGAACATAAACATTCAGTGTATTTACTAGTGTTTAGACCCTTAATAATTCAATACTTACAAGCTTCAAAACTTTATCTTATGCATGTTTGCCTCCGTCAAACCCAGATCCATATACTGTTACAATATGCAAATATATCCTAAAAAAGTTTAGACATTATGTTCAAAGAAGGAAAATTTTAACTCAAGTAATAAAAAGGAACACATTTTTGAGAGAAGTTTCTACGACAACAAGATAACATACAGTACAAAAAATAAACCCAAACTCCCCTACCAAATTTTGATTTTGAGCTTTCTGATTTTTATCTATAGGTTTATTTTACAGTCAGAAGGATATCAAGAAGTTCTTCATACTTTCAGCCTTTGAGAAAGATGGATGTTATCTGCATTCTGGAGCTTTAAAGGCTTTGGAATATTTTCCAAAAGGTTTGGTATACCTTGAATGGGATTGAAGATGGAAAGTGTGCTTCCTTTTTCTGTAATAAGTATCCCAGCATAGCACCAGTCACTTAGGTCACTAAAAATAACAATTACAAAACTTCTGTAAAAGCCTGAGTCAGTTTTAGTTTGTAGTTCTAAATCCAATTCACTCTGTTGATTCAATGTGCAACAAGATGAGAGCCGTTAAAGCTTTAGTTTAAGCTTACTTGAATTGGATGCCACTCCAGTGCCTTCTTTGGCATACTTCCAATAAATAATTTACAACTGTCCCCACAGGAAGGTCTAGAATATAAATTTCTTTGTATAATTCCACTTTTTTCCCCTCCCTCTCCATTACAGATTTAGGTGTTTACAAAGCAGTCTGACTATTACAAAGATTGAACTATTACAGCACTGCATCAACAAACTGGATGCTGCAAATGGGTACTGTCAGGCTGAACCCCTCAGAAGAGAGTTTTATACATTCTGTTGGAAGGGATATAATGTTCCAGTCTCAAAAAAAATGGAAGGTGGAAAACTTGTTCCTCTTTTTAACAGTGCATTCTCACAGAGTGTGTGGACCCAATCAATTTAAAAGTAATGAAATACAGCTCATCACACGATTAATTTCAGAGATTTAATACAATTCCATTTGGTAATGAAATAAAAAATCTGCTACCGACTGCTTTTCTCCTGCTGCTTTCTTAGAGCTTTTCATGGAGATGAGTAATATTTTTGGCACACTAGCAGGACACTTGCCTTTACATCTTACTTTTGCAGACCACTGATCTGCTGTTTTGGCAGATTTAAGTAAACCATATCAAGTCAATTTTTCCCCGTATTTCAAATTATTTAAAGCTTCCCATTACTCTGTCCCCTTCAATGCTGTTTTTGTTTACCTATTGGATTTATTTTTTGATATTATGTAGGAATTCGGCAGGATATACCATATCCTGCTTCTGGCTAACCTTTGAGGGCAAGATGGCTTACAGTGATAGCCTTTCTTTTGCCTCGAAGTTCCCTTAGGTTTATCGACTTTGAATAGAAATGTTCAGAGCTGCACTTTTACTGCCATCTAGTGCTAGAATTAGGAAAAAAAAAATAAATCTTGGGGCTTGAAAGTGGGTTGGTATTGGCTGTAAGTGGGACCATTGTAGTTTCTGGGTGAAAAGTATGCAATATAGCATGCTTAATATAGGAAATTCTAAAGATCTTTGAGATTTTATTAGATGCTAAGGAGATTACCGAACATGTACTAAACTGATATGTGCTTAACCTAGCATCATTTACTATGCTTGCCCGTACACAGGTGTAACATTTACTTTGCTATCTACTATTAAAATGACAGTAAAACCAAAATGAATTCTATTCTTTTACACTTCATTTTAAATATGATTGCACTTGCCTACTTGTTTTGGCTTGTATAGAGTTAATGTTTCTCATAGTAGCTCTTATGGTGCTGTTTTGAAGTTGTAATGAAAATAGTGCTGATAAATTAGGAATGTTTTAGTTATTGCTGAACAGTGCCTACACAATGCTATAAGCAAAGGCCTTTTCTGCTTCTAACATTGGCTGACCAGTGAGTAGGCTGAGCTGCTGAAGAGGCTGGGAGGGAACACAGGTGGAACAGCTGACCCCAGTGGACCAAAAGGACATTCCCTACCACAGGACATCATGCTCAGCAATGAAAGCTATGAGGAAGAATGGGGAAGGGTTAGTTACGGCATTTATTGTCCTCAGTCATCACTACATGGGAAACCCCGCAGTTTTACTCACTTTTACCCTTCTGATTCTCTCCTCCATCCCACTGTGGGGGACTGAGTGAGCAGCTGTGTGGCGCTAAACTGCCTACCTGGGTTAAACTGCAGCAACCTGCAAACACACAACAAAAAACACATGTAGATTAACAAAAAAAATAACTTTATATGAAGGAGAAGGGGTTGTTTAAGAAAAGCAAGTGAATCTCAGGGTGACATACCACATATTATCTCAGAAGAGAAAGGAGAAGAAAGTGAGAAGAAATGGCGATTAGAAATTAAAATTGTTCAAGCAGCTCTCTTTACTATAAGGTCTTGTCCCTAATGTGATTGAAGAAAAATTCTACACTGATGAATATCGTGTAAAAATTGAAGTTGTATGTATTTTTCTCCTTATAAGCCTGAAATGTCAGGAATATTGACAGAAAATTGATAATGAGGTTAATAAATCTTTTTTTGATGTTGACAAAATATATATATAGTAGCCTGCTGTATGTGTTTCACCTCTGTTATTTAGCTTTGTTGTCTTTTTATTTATTTGTTTGTTTGTTTTTTCAAATAACATTCTGAGCTTTAGCCACTGTCGTGACTAGACTTTCCAAAGCTCTATAGGGGTCATATTAATATCATAGCATATTGTGCTATACAAATGTAACATTCTACCAAATTTCTATCAGTACTGTTGATAGAAGCATAATTTAATCTCACTAATGTGTCATATTAGTTGGCATAGTGTTGGCAATTTTGGTGGCAGCAGGTATGGTGTTAACAGTAGCAGTGTATCAGTTCTGCTTTGGCTATAACATTTGCTTTGAAATTGCACACAACCAGCTTATGGAAACTGTGGGAGCTATCCACCTAGCAATCTATAAAAAACTTGCATACTTGTAACGGCTAATTTTGGGAAATATTGCATAAAATGCCCCTGACTATACTGAGAATACTCCTCCTGGCCTGAATAGATAAGGTGACAAAATGAAAGAACATGGACTTACTTTGTATGCCCTATTCCTACATGGTATCTACCTTATTAAGCATTTTCAAAAAGTAGTTGAGAAATAGAAAAAGTAGTTGGAATCCGAAAAGTAGTAAGACAAATTTCTGTTTTCTGCTGCAGAGCAGTTTTGCTGAAAAGTTATGTCTTCTTGCTCTAGAATAAATTGGCTTTATATTACCTTATATTGCTGAAAAGAAATTCAGAATAACTCATGCTTGATGAAGAACTTTTCAACTGAAATTTGATTTCTTAGTTTATAAAAAAATAGAATAGAAAGAAAAGTAGCGAAATGTATTGCTAGCCAAAAGCAGGCAGATTTACATTAGCATTACTTTTTATAGTGTTAGATCAGAACAGCTTGGTCCTGTAGAACATTTTGTTTTCAAGCTTATATGTGTAATAAAACACCAAGTAATTGATTAAATATGTCTATTAACATGTATGCATTAATATCATATATCCCTAATGATTTGGTTCTGGAATTAGCTTGCAGATCATGCTGAAAATAATTAATTCATATGAATATAAAATGTGGAAAAAAATTAAAAGATAATGTTTGCAATTCAGTCACATGGATGACTTTTTTCGATACTTAAATTTCTTTAACAGAACAGTAATACGTTTACAAAAAAATAACATCTAAAATTAACGTACAACTTTCTCTCATCCACCAAAAACAACTTTGCATTTTCTCCTAAAATTTCACTGAGAAGAGTTACTCCTTGACACAATAGGAGGAGCCCACTTTTTTAAACAAATTCTGGTAGTTGCTGATTGTTTCTCTTTGTTTTAACTGGAACTTTTGCTCTTGTCCCATGGGATTCAGGGGAAAAAACAATGGGACACAAAAGCCCTGAGAAATGTAAACAGGGAAGTGCTGACTTTTGAGAAGGGCTCTCCATTTGCTGGAAGCTCTTTCACAAAATCATTTGCTCAGGGCTAAGGTAGTGGACATGGCTGAGTGAAATTTGTGCATGTTTTGCAGTGTAAGCCTGGCCCTGACTTCAGGAGAGTGGAAATAGAAAAATAAGCACAAATCTGCATTGTTATGTCTTCCCTGGATTGCTGTATTTCTTCTTATGTTCCTGCAAAGGTAAGAGGGAAAGAAGATTGTGCAGTCCAGGGAGATCAGGTATGGAGATGAATAGACTTTCAGAGGAAAAAGTTTACTTTTCAATTAGCCTCTTAGCTTAGAGGCTTTTCTCCATTTCTGTACCTGTATGTCCACCCATTTCCTCAAAAGGTCAACGGCTGAAAAACGTGTCATTCCTTGACTCACTGCCTTCCTCCTCCTGTGAATGGTGTAACAAAAGAGAAGGTTGCCCTTCACTGATTTTGAGTATTCGAAACACAGCTACTGCTCAAGGAATTCAGTTTTCATGACACAAACAGCTTAAGTCAAATTGTCAACACATGCACTATACTGTCAGCTTCAGTAAATATTGATTCTACAATTGCACTGCACAGGCATATTAAAAACAAATGTATGTGCTCATGCAGTGTCCCACTTCAGCCTTTAGTCAACTAAAATTAATTCTGATGTTACTATGAAGTCCCTTATAGTAAGAATTGACCAGGCATGGTCTGGCTTCCTGTGAATTAGCATACATATTAGCTGCTGTGAAGAAAGATGAAGGTATCTTCCCATTGCCTCTTTTGCTAGTCTTGCAAAAATATGTTGTGGCTCATGGCAGTTTCTCTGTATCTGTGTGTTGTTTTTAACCTAGACTTGATGAATGACACCAGTTTAAAACAGTTTTCAGTCAAATACTTTGCTAATACTGTTTGTTGACACATTATTATTTCTTAAGCTCGAGAAACAATAAATTTCTATAATGATAGAAATAAACACTGGTTTTCAGATTTGAATTCAACATACTGATTTAGTAAGAGGTTATCAAAGCTATGTCCATTATCATAACTCAGACTTCTGAAATACTTTGTGAAAAGTTTAAATGCTGAGCAGCTGAGGGTTGCTTTGCATGAGAGTTCTTTGGACACAGCTGATATTATGAAAGCCTAAAATAAAGAAGACAGGGAAAATGTTTTCTGGTCTAAAATCCTACTTTCTTACTACAGTATCATAAAAATACTTTAGATAATGCTGCCATCATCTAATCATATTGACCTCATAATTACTGTGAAATAACAAATAACAACTCATGTATGATTTTTTATAAAACTTAATTGCAGAAGTCAATAGATTTAACTTCATTCAGTTAAAAAAGAAAAGAAATATAATTGAAATAGCAATAAATAAAGCAGACAAGATGAATTTTGAAAACTGTGTGAATTTTCCTGACGGCTGATCAAAAAGAAAAGAGAAAGTTAAGAGAACATTCTTGGGTTATGTGTTTTTTTTGTTTGTTTGGTGTTTTGCCATCTTTCTTGTGATATTTAATAAATTCTCCTAGTACTCTTTTGTTTTAAATTAAAAGCATGCTATATATGAATGAATATGTAGAACATATATAGCAGGGGTCCTCAAACTACGGCCCGCAGGCCAGATATGGTCCCCAGGGTCCTCAATCCGGCCCCCAGTATTTACAGAACCCCCCCACCCCTCCGCGTGCCGGCCCACTGTTTAAAAAGTTTGAGGACCCCTGATATATAGTCTGAAATACCTGGATACACTGATTTGTCTCATATCCTGCAGTACCCTGATATTGTCTACTGCTGGTTCTTTTAGTTCATAATGAAACCCATGCTTAGCCAGCTGAAACCAATGAACTTCAACTGGACAAACCTGCCTTTAAGCAAATGCCAATATTCATGTCTAGTTAAAGATAAAATATGAGCAAATATGATCTTCCAACTCGGAACTCAATTTTCACCTTTTAACACTCTGTTTAAATTCAAATATAATTCAATATACACATTAAAATCTCTAGAAACAAAAATATACATTTTAATTAAAGAATAATTACCAAAGGTTTTGGATCTTAGCAGTATCAAAGCAAAACTTTTTTTCAGGTGAAGTGAAAATATGGGCTTCTCTCAGCTGTTTTTTGCTTTTTATCCCCAAAATTTAAGGTTTGTCAATTTTCCATTCTGTGCTGTATGCTGGTTTTAAGGTTGTTATTCTGTCTGTCTGTTTCCAGTAGGAGGAGAAGGGAGTAGTCAGAGGTAGGAGAACAGCAAATTATCCTAGTAATAATTTATTATTGTGTTATAATAGCTCTCCAAACCTTACTAACTAGGGACGGCATTGTGCAAATATTGAAGGGCTTCACAATGAATGCTTTAGTATGTTAAGACAATATGTATGTGAATTGCAGTATTTCGGTAGTGTTCATCTGTAATGAAATGAGTATTTGATTTTTGGCATTTTCACAGTTGCAATATAATTTTACAGTGTGTGGCTCACAAAAAAAAAAATTACATAAATTTCACAGAATACATGGCTTGGTAAACAAATTTTTCATCAAGAAGCTGAGGGTACAAAGTTGAAGACAAAAATGGACACGCTTCCAAAATAGCTCTGTTACAAGGTGTTCAAATCCTTATGAAAATGACCTAATTTTCCCACAACATATATTTGCATACCACTGTTGTTCTTACTATCATTGCATAAAAACAATATTGCTGTTTTGTTTTCAAGTTCTAAGAAATCTCTTTTTATTCCAGGAGCACATTTTTCCAGCAGTTAGGGCATTTCCATTTGCTTTCCATGTCTCCATAGTAGCCTGCAGGACAGGACAGAATCTAAATCTTCAGCGATTTCTGTACTTGGCAGCCAGCAGCAAATCTTGTAAGAGCACCTTCATAACAGCAGGTATCAAAATTTTTACTGAATCTCCTCATAATTACATTTTCTTTCCAAATCAGAACTATATCTTCACTTTCTGGAATACTTTATCTAGTACTGACAGAGTTATGAGTTTCTTCTTTCTCATGTAAAAGGATAGTTCAGCTAAAGGCATTTATATCTCCATTACAATTTTATACTTATTTGTGATATGACTACATTCTTTCTTCAACTGAGTAAGTATAAGCTTTAAAATTTGGATCTTACTAGTAATCCCAAATTTCCAATGATTCAGCACTAAAATTCCTCCTACTGGGCCACTTATTTCCACGTCATGTCATGGTTAGATGAATGATTCTGCAGACTATTCTTTGGAAGCATTTCCAACTCAGCAGGCTACCAGGTACAAATTAATAGCAGACAGTCAGATATTAAAAGTTTTCATGTCTGATTTTCAATAGGTAGTTTCTGAAAGAAGAGGGTTTTCAAGGTAGGCTGTATCCAGTAAAATGGTGAGATGCTTATGTACAAATAATTTCCAAAAGAATGCGCTAAAGGAACTTTCCTGTTCTTCAAGCATACACCACAGTTATCCACACAGTTTTTCATAGCACTGAGACTCATGTGGTATAAAGTAGACAGGGATCAGTTCAAGTTCAGAACATAAAAATTAATACTGACCTAGAAGCAGAACAACTTTTTTTTTTTTTTTTTTTTTTAGGAAAAAAAAAAAAAAGAGTAAAATAACATGAACAGTGTGCATGGGCAATGAACGTTATTACCCACAATGTCCTTATGGTATGTCTCTCACGAACATGGATTCTACAGAATTTAGAAGAAGATGCTTGAATAGGCTTTTTTTATCACCTTGTTGATCACAGAGAGCACAAAGTTCCCAGTAGCGAATATTTTTAGCATCTTTTAAAAAAGGTGTACCAATACTTGTAGTCCTTGGCGTGATTTTAAAACATTATATGTAAGGGTCTCTTGATTCCATTCCTGCTTTGTATTGTCTATCAAACTTTTCCCAATAAGGACACATTCACCATACAGGAGAACTGAATACTGCATTCCTTCTATACCCAGAAAATGACCAACGCTTCAGAAGTACACTAAAAGTTCCACCAATGTGAAGGATGAAGTCTCATCCAAGTCAGTGGAGCTGGGCTTCTTATATCAGTTGTGAATTTAAGTAACGACTTCCTTGTCTTCCTTTGTCTGGGATGCCCAGCATTGTCTTGACACAGCCTAGCTCAGCAATGTCTCACAAGACCCTGTTGAGACCTAAATTTTCATTAAACGGCTATCTGCATATATAATTTAATGTGTATTTTCATTTTTCTTATTATTTCCAACTGTTCCTTAAATACACAAACCACTCCTCAAATCCTTGCTGCCTTCTGTTTAGAAACCATTTGTGTTCCATTTTTTTAAATGACTTTTTAGTAGCATATTTTTCAAACAATTGTCTTTTGTAAACCACATACAATGTTGACAAGTCATGAGTGATTATTTTGGGTATAAATGAGATTTGTAAATAATTTATGTCAGAAGAACTATTTCATTTTGTTGACAACAGGGTTAATTGTCAACAAAGAAGGAAATGTGCAAACAGGGACAGCATATTGGAAAACAGACTGCAAACACACAGGGAAAGAAAGATAGACTTAGATCACAGGAAATAAAATGTGTTTGCAGAATAAATTGCTTGTAAACAAACATGATTTTAAAGAAGAAAAAAAAAAACCAAACAAAAAAAAAAACAACACCAAACTGAAACAAACCCAAGCTTGTTTATAGCTCTAGTCACATAATATATTACAAAATAAGCATCAGTATCAAAATGGCATTAAAGTGACCAGAAAATCTTGGGGAGAATGAGTGCAATTAGACTATCTGACTAAATCTAGTAGGCTGTGATTGTTGACAAGATGCTACAGTGACCTGATTTGACATAAGGAAAACTACCACAAAACCAGAAATATTCAAATGTAAAGAAAAGCTGGAATCTTAATAGGATCCCAGGGCTGTATTTTACTGATATTCACATTCTTACAGCTCTGCTTTGTTACCATTAAGTTTCATACCTCCAACACCGTGTGTCAGGTAGATTTCTTCCTGTGAGCGCTGTAGACACCAGCCTAAGTGATGACAGCTATGAAAAGTAGTTGAAACAGTCACATCAGTTAATAGAGAATGGGGAAGTTGTTTCATCCATGGTGTGTTGCAATGCAGAAGATAATTCATTAGGGTGATTCCCCCTGCTTATTCAGACATGCATCGTTCTCATCCATCACTCATATAGGATTCAATAACAGCATAATAGAAACAAAAGCCCTTGTCAAGGTGGCAAGGGATTCTTGTCTAATATGCAGCTAATAGGAACGAACAAGGTTACAACAGAAGCTAATTTGGCATACCAATTTGAAAAGTGCCAATGTGCTCTCAGGCTTTAAAGTAAGACACATTCTTTTTGCCTGTAAATGGATGCATGTACCCACATGAAACCCCTTAAATAATGTGTTCTGTATTGCTCTTACTACAAAGGTGTGCTGTCATTTAATCTAAGGCTGGGAAATGGTGCCCTATTCCAGTTTGTCAATCGAAGGATGGGGTTGCTCCTATCAGCAGTTCTTGTCAGGAGAAATGAAGTATGTATCTGCGCTATATACAGTAACTGTTTCCAAATGAGACTCCATCACCTGAATACCTGATAATTGCTTTGGCTGTTGTCATGTACTTTCTGTTACATTCAAATCTATCACACCTTATGCAAAAGTGAAGTCGCCATGGCAACTTTGTATCTATAAACTTTAATAAGAAGGGGCAAAACATACATCATTTTGCCTTTATAGTCTTTTCTTTGTTATTTCTTTTCTTGACTTGATAAGGGAAACACTGTCCATTAGATACAAATATAAATAGAAAAATGAAATGGTACCAAAATAGTTTTCCTCCCTCTGTTTGCCACAGAAATATTTTCTTTTTCATCTTTCTTTTCTACTAGAAATAAATATATGTGTATAATATATATACACACATATACATGTTATACTTTTTTAAGAAAGGCAATGAAGAAAGGAACCTATGAAAAATTCCTGCCATAGGATACCAGTTGGTCAAGATTTATATTCAGCAAAAGGATTAGACATTTAAAAATAGGGTTTCCGAAAGAATTTGAAGACATTAGACACCCACCTCCGATTGAATTCAACTCCCTTATGCTCTTTAGGAAATTTCAGCCAAAATGATTAATATAAATATACACGGACAGATGTGTTTTCTCCTGCAGAATAAAGATAATAGGTACAAAACATCAAGCTTTAGGGTGGAAAGCAGCTGATAATTGATTGGGATAGAATAAGATTTTCCTTTTATGAACCTACTGTAAGTACTCTCTTGGTTCCCATTACCTGTGATACATACATAAAAGGGATTTCTTTAATTAAGAAGCATGCTAATTTCAAGCACATCTAAGCAGCTCCATTCTTAAGTACATTGCACTGATTTTCAGTTAGAAATGGGTAAAACTGTCAAAAGTACCTTTAGAGATTATGTTTCTCTCTGCTTTTGACTGCATGTTAGACACAGCTCTTGTATTTGACTTTTTGCCTCTATGTCAGTAAGTGAAATTTCAGAAAATAATGAAAAGGCTTTTAACTAAGATCAATATGCATGTTAGTGATCATACACCTCCAAGTTATCCTCACTCATACTAACAACGGCTCACACTTTCTTTCTTTTGTGAACATATCCTTTTGCAGTGGTTTTTGCAAAACCATTTTATCAATAAAGTCCATTTTTTTCAGTTGTTATTTAACACACTTTTAATAAATCGGTATCAAGTGGATTGAATTTTCACTGTAGTTTTAATTTTCATGACGTAAGCTTTGTGAACTTGTATGAGTCAATTGACATTATGTATCCTATGCTCTTTGCTTTTAGAAGTATGGTGTTGCATAATTGCATAGGACTGTACACTCATGTTTGGACTATGATATTTCTTAACACCTGATTATTTTCTATATATTCGTGCTTAAAGCAGTTCAGTGGATCTTCCTGTGCATATATTTACTTTACTAAAAATATGTTAATTTCCCACTAAGAAAATAAATACCCCATAGTAAAACTAATTATAATTATCTTGTTTATACATCTGAAAGTTATGAAATTTAAGAAGGCTTTCAGAAGAGTTTTATGGTCACCTGTGCAGGCCAGTAATATAGCACAGGCACTTGTGGCTGTAGACATATGTATTACTCTTGATGTCTGTAATGCTGTTAAGGTGTCAGCTATCAGTGGTGAATTGTCCTGCTGCATCACAAATACCACTGGCCACTTCGAAAGTTTACAGAGAAACAGGAATTTAGTTCCTAAGTCTGCACAGTTATGCATCCTTTCTATTTTCACAGTATATTTTGTGGGGAGGAACAGGAAAAAAAAAAAAAAAAAAAAAGGAAAAAAGAGAAATAGAGGGATCAGAGTCTGTATATGTATTTCTTTAGGAAAAAAAAAATTGAGAAGGTATAGGCCATAGAATTCATATAAAGTAGGACTCTGTTTCAGGTTGAATTTTAGCTACAACTACATTCAAATTATAGTAAAAACAGGGTCAGCCTTTGAATAACGTCAATTTGAATTAGACTGGTAGAAGCAGGACTGCAGTATATTAAAGAGGAACTGCATAAAATATTGAATATATTTTGAGCATGGTATGAAATAGATATTATTTTATTTATGAAATGTATTCATTAATTCATTAAGAAATCACTTATGAGCCCGGCTACAAGGCCAGATTAAGCTGCAGGGCTAGATAAAACTTTGATTGAGGGTATCTGCATCGTTAGGCTGCTTGAGGGTGAAAATAGATAGACAGACAGACAGACAGAGCTAGCTGCTGAAAATCTGTAATTTTTCCTTCTAGCTTAGTGAGAAGTTAATAGATACACAAAGACAGGGTCTCTGAACGTAACGTCCAGTTGGTTAAACAGGCTTTAGTCCTGCCTAACTTCAGCACTGCAGAATGCCGGTAATGCTACCAGAGAGCATATTCTTTTCTCCAGACAGTTTGGTGCTGATCATTTCATACTTTCAGGCAGGGATATTGTAAGTGGACACTGGAGAATGAAAGGTTCCTTGCCCATAGGACTATTTGTTTGCTCTGTGTTGGAGACTATGGATGAACATAGCTGGAACTAGGAGTGACACAAACTGAATGTATGGTTATTTTCATTTACACACTTTTTTTATCATGACACTAATGACTAGTCAGCAGTGTGGATGTGGTATAGGACCAACAGATGGACCAAGGGAAAGGCCATAGCATTTGGTTTCCTTCTTGAAGCTGCAACTGAACTTTTGCAGCTGTAGCAGGTGGTGTTTTGTGTCTGGAGTGGCACAGATTACATGGTATCAAGCATAATACTCAGGCTTGGTGAGACTGTGTAATAAGCCAATTCGCCGGTGCAATGCAGATAGCAGTCCTGAGGGTTAAGACAGATATAGCCAAGAAGATTGCATTACACATTGTTATATAATGCAGAGTGCTTGGGGATTGTAAAGGCAGTTATTGTTAACAAGTTGCTAACGTATGTAGCATATGAAAGTTATAAAACTCAATTCCTGAATTTTTCAGTCTTTAAAGTAAGTAGAAAATATTTGCTATGTCTTCCAAGGTAGTTTGCACAATTTCGATTTATTGCAAGTGTGGAAATTTGCAAGGAGTTTGCTTTAACCTGAAATGTCTATTTGCTTCTTGCATCAAATTTATAGTAATTACACAAAATTGGGCTATCCACAATCAGTTATATGAAATATCATTCAGTCACGGAAGAAAAGTAGCTAATTTATGAAAGAGAGAAGTTGTTTCTAAGTATGTTATACAGTATATGTAAATAGAAATTTCTATATAGTTTTGCACATTAAGATTTCTTTAACAAAAGAAACTGAGTTACAGTAGATCTGACAATATTTTGAAGATTATCAGGAAACAGCAATGATTAAAAAAATTCTTTCAATGGTTCTCATGTTTATGGAAACAATGGTTGGATCCTGTGAAAATTTTAAGACCTGTCTTTTTAAAGCAGTAACAAGTCTTTATGTATGCATACCAACTGTCTGATTTAGCAAATACTTAGCTTATTACAGAAGTAACTTTCCTACTGATAGTGAATGACTTTTACTAATGATTTTCTTGTAATCAAATAAAATTTCCCTTTTCCTTAAAGAGATATCTTTAAGGCATTTCTTTTCTTGGTAATATTAATGTCTGCCCACAATTTTCCTATATTCTTCTAGTATGGATTCTTGCTCAGAAGCTTTAAAAGAAATCTTCTATCTAATCTAAGAATTAGGAGAAAATATACTGGAAATATTACACTGGAAACTCATATTCTTTATAAATCTGGAAATTACTTAATAAACGTTAAGACAGCTTTCAGGTTATAATGGGCAGGCTTCCACAAAAGCATAAAAATATTGACAGAGGGTCGTAGGTCAGTCTCTAATGTCGGCATTCTGACTGAGAATGGCATGAAGATGCATTGTGGTGCAAAGAACCTTTAAGTGATGGAGAAGCTGTTTCTCCCTAAAATTGTCACTTACGTATTTTTAGGAAGGAGTAGAGAGGTCAGGAAGGTAAAAAACCATGTTTTTTTATCTTTTCTATCTTTCTATCTACAGTATATTAAAACAGCTGCAACGTTTTTATTCAGCTCTCCAGTCTGCTTCCATCTTCTGCAACAAAATAAAAGTTTCTAATTCTTACGAACTAGAAAGTATGGAGAGCATTAGTCTAGTTTACAGTCCTAGTTTTCTGTGAGATACTTGTAAAGCTAGAGGTAAGTGGAAAAAACCACAGAACCCTCTAGGATGCTATTGATGTTACATTTTAGAATAATAATATTAGAAAGGTTTGTTGGACAAAAACATTTTGGAAAATTTAATTACTACCCCAGCCATTATTCTACACTATATAATTCAAACTATTAGGTATATATGAAGGTAAATACCAAGTAGAATCATATTAGTCTGGGTAGTTCAGATATTCTGAATCTGTATTGGGTCACAGGCAACAAACTGATATAGCTGTAAACCCAAAGCCTTGATTCATAAGCAAGGAACTCAGTGATGCTTATCAAACTTTTGTTTCAATTTTAAAAAGTTAAATATAAGAAACAGGCCTTATTCCCTAATTTGGATAGCAACTAAAATTCAGAGATTCACAGTTGTCCCCCTGAAATCACTTACTTCACCAAGCAAATTTTTAGTGGAGGCGGTGGGGAGGAGAGGGAGGGAGAATGAAGTCCCATTGCTTTCACAGTGTGGTTCCAAATTTATTTGTTAATTGGCCTCCTCCTATAAAAAATGTGTAAGTTTTTATGAATAAAAAGCAAATTACTAGAAATAGGGTAGTTGCCTTCTGTTGTGGTACAAAAACCATGTGGTAAAGCAATTCTTAAGCAGTGGTATTTCCATATAATCACACTTTTTTCTTCCCACCTGGCATATTAAGGAATGCACTATTTATCAGTTTTGGTTTGTTTTTATTTGTTTTATTTGTTTTAGCCAAATATTTGTTTTAGCCAAAGGAAATTATGGTGTTTCATTTTAAGTATCTAGTCTTTCTTTGTGTCCCATCAAGCTTTGATCTAACCTACAGACTTTGATGGTGAATTTCATGGCTCATTTATACAGTGTATACAGGAATATTTTCAATTTTCAGTTTGACGTCCGTTGCCTTTGCATGTTCTAATTAGGTTACTCTCCAGTTATCCCACTGTGACACTTTCTTCCTTTACCTTCTGATGAATCACTAAAATTTCACCACTCTGGCTATTATGTTTTTTTCCAAAAGTTCTGAAGTTTCCAGGGGTTAATCAGTGCTAGATCAAATAGGCATTTCAATGGGTTTCCTCTAGAGGAAGGAGAGAAGGTTATAATATTTTAACTTAAGCTGGAGAGTTGTGGGACAGTCCCAGCAGTAAGGGTGCTGGTCTGCAGTAAATAGGCAAGAGTCAAGAATCTGCCAGATTTTGAGTGGGAACTTGAACCTATGGCTTCTCACATGAAGTTTTCAGACTTGTACTCTATTTGTGTACTTATTTTTAGTTTTGCTTTTTATTGCATGTAAGCTTATGGGATTTTCAAGTTGCAATGCAATCAGAATATAACCAAATTTCACAAGTGCACTCTTTTCCTTTTATTTTTCTTCACAAAAGAAAGGTCTTATTTTTGACAGTTTTGAAGTTCATCATGCCTGCAATATTACATACTAACAAATCCTAGGTTTATGTTCCTGCTCTGTATTATTGTATATTTCTCTGTATTGTTCACATTAACGCAGCTTAGGCTAAATTTCAACTTCAAATACATGTGCCAAATCCCTGAATTTTCTACTAGTTTGTTTTGTAAATTGACATCAAGGGCAACAGTAGGAAAGCTAAAAATTTTCTTTCTCACTGAAATAAATGAACATGTGAAGACAAGTACTTACACTGTTATATTAAAGAAAACCATTGTAAGACATGATTTTTTTTGTTGTATAAGGAACAGAAAAATATGAAATAATGTGTACCTTTTGGGGGTCTGTAGCGATTCACAGTGTTAGCTTTTATTTAGGAAAGCGTACAGGACTAAATGGTATATGATCCATCTGGAATACCAACTTCCTATCAAGTGATATTGGCAAAAAGGCAATAAATTATTATATTCTCTATTTTCAGCCAGTATCACTGTTGGATTTCCAGAAAACAAAAATGGGATATCAGAATGAAAAAAAAAAAAATATTGCTCACTTGCTTTTAAAATATTTCCCAGTTGTAAGATGATAAGAATGTGGAGATCCTTAGACTTATTTAGCCAGTACAGAAATAAAAGGTCAATTACTGCAATGAAAAACTTAATCTAGATTGATTGCAAATGGAGTCTGAGTGTTCAATGACACTGTTGTGACCCAGATCATAAAGCCTGCATAAATTAATTAAAAACTGGGTACAGCTGGGTATTTAACTAAAAGGCCTGTTTGAATAGTTAGTTAAAAATAACTATACACCAGAGATTACTCATTTTTCATCTCAGAGATGGCAAAAGTGACATATAACACAGAGAAAAGTGATCACTGATCTATCCCATAGATTTCTGCATGCAAGATCTTATTTTTAAGCCCTGAATTTCTGTTGATTTAAGGTGAAATAGATTAAGAAAAATTGGAAGAAACTGATTTATTCATAAAATTTGAACTTTCAGAGGAAATCTTAAGTGTAACAGACTGCAGTATATCACTTGTTACTGTAAAAGTTACAAGAGATAGTATCTAATCATATAGAAGAGGCAAAGAAAGTGTAATTGAAAAGTAAATTCATACATATATTACGGGTAGCCTGAATTAATTTAATTTGCAAATTAAAATCAACATTTTAAAAATATACTTAATATATTATACAGAGCTTTATATCCTTCTTTTCTTTTACAAAACAGCTCTATCCTACAGCATTTTTATTTTTTTTTTTAATGTAGTTTTTTAGGCAGAGCAAGAGAACAGAACATAACTCATGTTTTAAGTAGGCTTCCAAGTGTGAGGATGGTTTTGCAGGTCAGCTACATTTTTAGCACAAATAATTTTCTTCTAACACTCACAAAATATCATATGGTGTTGAAGGACACAGATTACTGGGAGAAGTGGTAAGCAAAGGGGTTTAATATAGCTAGGCTGTCAACCAGGAGAAATATCAGAGTCAGCTACAAATATCTTCTGACAGAGTCCTAACTTATTTTAAGAACTGGATCATCAGTGCTTGGGAGAATCTCAGTGTGATTGGGATTTCCCTTTTGTTATGGAAAAAGCCTTGATCAGAGCAGGTAATTTTCTCATATGGGTAAGTGAGATGTCTGGAGAACAGGTTCAGGCAACAGAATGCCAGAGCAGGGCTCCTCTGATTATGGCCAAATAAAAAGATCAGAAACTCAGTTTGTTCTCTTCAGAAGACATAATTCTGTAGAAAGACTTCAAAGTTGTTACTGCAATCTGAAACTTTTTATTCAACTTGAAACACAAGACATTTTATTTTAGGTTTAGGTTTTTTTAATCCTTTTGTTGTAACTTTTTTTCTTTAAAGTTGTCTCAACTGTTAAGTAAAAAAGTGTGGCTAAGGAAAAAAGAAGGACACCTGCAAAACAAAACTATTAGATTTAGAAATGAAGAATTGCTTTGGTGTTATCCTTCCTAATTTTTTCTACTTCTTTTCAATATCTTACAAATTCAGAAATATATTTCAGTTTTAACAGAACTCAATTCTTTTGAAAATTTGTTATTTAACAGAAAAATTTGTTCTCTCCAGTGTTGCAAAGGCCCTGAGCTCAGGCAGCCAAACCCCTGGGAGTTCTTCTTACGCCAAGGGAACTGCCAGGGCTGATTCTTACATCCATATGGATTCCTCTTTGAAATCAGTACTACTCATAAAGGAAGAATGGATTAAGGTATTTTTATTACCTTTTGCCAAAGGAAAAAAAAAAAAAAATAGGGATAATCTACTGCCTGATTTTCTTTCCAGAACTACAATAAATACAAGCATCTACATTAAAATGAGAACTTATTAAAAAATTATTAAAATTGTTAACATATGCCTAATGTCATACAGGACTAATCAGATTATACTTCTGTAAAACAGATATGTCTCAAAGTTCAGTGAGCTTGCTGGATAAAGCAGGATTTAATCTAAGTCATTGCTCCAAACAGTCTTAATATCTTCATATTCAAAACATTTCATGTAAATTTCTTTTTTCCTTATTTGTGATTTTCTCAGACTTCTGTTCATGAATGACATTTTAGCTATGAAAATTGTAATAATACATAATTCTTTTTCTTATTGTTCTTTAACTGGCTGGTTCTATGAAGAATGAGAACACTTGTTAAAAAGCACTGTTCTCAGTATAAAACTGGTTCACATTCAGGAGAAAAGCTGTCTTTTAACTTTTAGAGGTTTCAGAAGCAAAAATAGGTCAGTATTACTACCTACAAAGAGGTTAAGAACTTAGCCCTGCAAAGGGACTGGAAAGGCTTGTCATTCTGTCAGTGTGGTCTCATCTCAAAATTAATCTGACATTGTGAGAATAGTCATAAGGGAAGAAAAAAAGATCAAGGTGTATAGATTTTTAAGTCTAGAAAAATAGATAACAACGCTACTCAAGAGACAAGAAATCTCAAGAACAGTTAAGTCTATGTTTCACACTGTTAAGGTGTGAGTGAGCAAGTGAGCAAGCAAGCATGTAAAATGATCGGGTTGGGTAAAAACTATAATCTTGTTAGTTTTCAAAGAAACTTCAGTATACAGATCCCCTGTGGGTTGCCTTTTACTCTACTTTGCCCATGAAATTTACCTGGTATAGAAGCCATTCAAATTTCAAAGGTTTTCAACACACAAATGTGGTATTCCCTATAACCCATTGTTCCTCTTATTT
Source organism: Falco cherrug (assembly GCF_023634085.1). NCBI lineage: Eukaryota > Metazoa > Chordata > Aves > Falconiformes > Falconidae > Falco > Falco cherrug. The sequence goes on from NC_073699.1 coordinate 65,373,391, forward strand.
TGTCCCATGTTCTGGTTTTGGGGTTTTTTTTGTTTTTGTTTTTGTTTTTGTTTTTTTTAATAAGATATTATCAGACCAGTAATAGATTATTACAGCTAAATCTGGTGTTAATTATAACTGTATGGTGTCTTATATATTTGATTTGGAATGTAAAATTGCTACTACTGTAGACACTCCCAAGTACTTTTACAAGTGTCTTTGGAGACAGAAGTTGTAGCCAGCTAGGAGTGAGAACAAGATAACTTGAAACAGCTAATTTTACCTGCAGCTTCTATAGGGGTTTATCTTCAGTCTTTTTCAGTGAAGCATTTTTTCTTTTCCTGTGAAACAAGTATCAGTAGAGATGAGAGAACAGCATTGCAAAAAACACAGTCACTGGATGCTGTAAACCTAGACAGTCATTCATATGGTATATTTGCACAACACTTAGAAGAACTGAGACGTGCTAGTTTAGGATTTGCAAGACGTTTTCTATGACATTCAATTTCCTTAAACTTAACAGTGTAAAACTTGAGCATTTAGTGACAGCAGGTATCTGCTTCCATTGTAGTTAATAGTGAGGAACTAGAATTTTTAGCTGATGATTCATCTTCTCTCTCCCTTGCCTTAAGATAAGAAAGTCTTCCCCTACATGTTCTCTCTTTCTGTTTAGTAGAAGGACCCTAGGAATTAATTTAGTTTAAGATCTTAATGTTAGATAATTTAAAAAAAAAAAAAAAAAAAGCGTCCACTTATTGAGACACTTTCAATGCACCTTCCTGTCACAACATATTGCTAAAGGGAAAGTTATCAGAAAATTTTCTATTTACTTGAATTGTTGTGTTTACCTTTTGTTTTTCTAAGAAGAAATATATCTTAGTTTTTAGTAATGTACTTCACAACCATTAAACTTTCCCCCCAACATCTGTTATAGTTAAATGTCATTTAATTATTTTAATGATAAATTCCAGATACATATGTATACTTTGAAAATTATGAGATAAAGCATGAGACATATTATTAGGAGCATCTTATCTTGAATTTGAAAATTCCATTTTTATAAATCAAGTATATAATGATTCATGGATGTGCAATATATTCCTGAGAGTTTAGAAGATATGCAAAGTCAGGTATAAATCGATAACTCAGAACTAGGTAAAGAAATGTTTAGGGCAAAAGACAGAACATATACAAAGAATGGATAAATATAACAATTATTACTCAAAAAGAATAAGTTCTTTGGAAGTCCCAGTGATAAATTAAGAATTTATCTTCCATGCTGAATTCTATATACCTGAGGTGAATCCACCTCAGGTTAATTTATACAGTAAATATAAAACCCAAGCAGAGAAACAAACAAACCCCCCCTACTACCTTAAAAAACAGTCAACTGGTATAATGTCTATGTAGTTCCTTGGACCAATTACTGCAGAAAAAATGTTGATGGTGAAGTGATGACAAAGATGATGGATATGTTAATAACCGAGATTGTGTCTGAAAATGCCATCTCATGTTGCCAAGCCTTTGGATGCTCACAAAATTTATATCCAAATTCAAGACAAAAAAAAAAGAATAAATAAAGGAAAAATAAAATATAAGCATAAAAGTTAGTTGTAAAGTTAAGACAAATTAATGGGTGTGGAAGCATTTATTTTTATTCTGACATTATTAGTAACCAAACAATTACTGCTACTGGTCCCACCTTAATAAATGTTATAATTAATGAAATATGAAATGTTGTGGATATGTGAATGTGAGAATCTGCACTCTAGCATAAGGAAGAATGGCATAAAAAGACAAAATAAAGTTTGCTATGTCTCAATTAGTCAGTGCAGTTGGTCACTTTATCAGCAAGGCACAAATAATGTTTCTAATACGATACGCATGTGACATCTCCAAGAAGGAAAATAAATAAATAAATATATCTAAGCTTGAAAAAACACACACCAATATGAAATCTTTATTTTTTAGCATTTGACCATATTCTAGAAATCCTGATTAGTAATGATGTAGTAGTCCCTGACCCAGATGGCTCTGTTTCATCATTTCTAACTGTCTGGAGTTTAAACATCAAAAATAAATATTTGTACTTATATAAAAAACAGCAGACAAATATAGAATGGTGTTTTTGTCTTGCAGGTCCAGCAAGATGGAAAAGCTTACCTCTTTCATTAAAATGCCGACAATCTAATTTCAAAATGACAATTTTGAAAGCAGTCAGTGACTCCTGAAGGGGTGTTGTGTTTCTACAGTACAGGAAGTCTCCTGATGATGAATGGTCCAGAAAAGTTTCCCTCTTTTTTTCAGAAGAGGAACTCATTTTCAGGGCAAAAATGTCATGCAGGTGATTTGTAGCTGAGAAGAAAATCACTCCTTTCCACAGCAAATGAAAATCAAGTAATGGTGAGATTGTATGGCTACTGCTGAAAGTCTTCATTCCTTCAGAATAGTCATCAATTTCAGCCAGAATTATCCAGTGTAGGCCAGATAACTCATCTCCAAAAGTTGCCATTGCTTAGAAGTTTCCGTGTATTCCAGAAATAGTGTTGATGGAATCAAAGAGAAGAAATTATATGGGGCACAGTGAATCCTGGTAACAGATTCAGAAATTAGCTTCCATAATACCATGTACCTCAGAGGAAAAGACATCTCAAATGTAGAAAATCAAGCTGTATTCAGGTGCTTTTATATCTCAGTCCTAATTTTCTTCTAGGTCATCTGAAGGCAGGTCTTGCAGTTGGAGATGTAAAATCTTGAAACTCTGATATGTAAATAAATATAGCACACTGGCATAATGAAGCAATTTTTACCTTTAATGTTGCATGTTTTGCCCAGTAATGATGCCTATTTATGCACTTTCATCAGTGAAACTTAGAAGGAACACAAGACTGATCCCCATTTCTGAAAGTTAATTTAAAATCATAAGGCATTATCATTAAACCCTGTTTTTTTATAAAAAATGTCCAAATAGTTACCAAAAGAATTGTAAGAATAAATACAGCACAGTCAGCTATTATGTATGTTTCCATTTATTGCCTTTCCAAGTGTGATTGAACTTTATATTGCACCAGCTCCATTTTCTCTTCCTGATCATCCAAGGGCTTTATAAATAAACAGGGCTATTATAGAAATATATTAGTTCTTATTCCACAATTTTGAAATCGGTTATGATATCAGTTATCAGTTTTGATAGTATTCTCTTGTTGACAAAACAATTTAGCGTATGTTTTTACCTGATCCACAAGGCTAGGCTATTCTCACAGAAGATTACAAACACTCCAGTAGGGAAGGTTGCTCCCATGATGTATTCTAACAACTAGATGTGACCTATTAGGTAAATCTGTGACCGAGTTAATATTTCTGTGAATATCTCACTGACACCATAATGAAACCATAAAAAATAGGTACCACTCCCTTCCTTTCTTAACAGATTTATAGCTGCTGTTCACCATTCCTCCTTTCATTGCTGTTCACCTACCACTTAAGCAGTGACTGTAGCGTGGCTTCCTAGATTAGTCTTCACTCAAAGGCCACGTTAAGAAATTATATGTTTTGTTTACCTCTTATACACTCATTCTAGATTTGTTCCAGTTATCTTTTCAAAACAGAAGTGCCTCATGGTTCCTGTTTACTGAAAGGTTTGTTAGGTTTGTGTTTTTGTTGTGGGTTTTTTTGTTTGTTTGTTTGTTTTTTCTAACAGATAACATTCTAATCTCAAATGCAAAGTCATGCTAATTTTCCAGAGTATATACTATAAGTTTTCACATTCACTCTAAGGTGATGCTTTTGACCTATACTTTTGACATTATTCAATCCTGGGAACATACATCTATTTGCAGTAAGCAAAGCTGGGAAGTTCAAGTTAGTAATCACTAGAGATACACAAAGAGCGGCTGCTAGCAATCAATTGAACAGCAGATTTTTAATTTCTGATATTTTCCTTCACTATGTACCACAGATTAAGTCTTTTGTTTCCCAAAGCTATCTGAAAGGCATATCTCTAAAGAGATATAAACTGTGTTACTATGAATATGATACACTAGCTTTCTGACAGGTCACAATTTTTCAAGGTGAACCCTGAACTATACGTATGCATTTCTTTTAATCTTCTATTTCTTTTAATCTTATTGATCACAGTGATCCTGTGATAGGAAGAAATAATTGCATCTTTTTTAAGGAACATCATGCATGGACTTCTTTATTTAAAGGATGTAAATGTTCTGCTTTTTTATATTTAAAAAAGGTAATTTGTTTTCTCCTTTCTTTCTTTCTTGCCATTCACTGAAGAATTAAAAGTGTGTAACATGTTTCATGCTGACTTATTAAGTGGGACATCTTGATGGATAATGGTATATATGCAAATTTCTAAAAGATAGGAACCTAAAAATATCATCTTATAGTAAGGTGATATATATGCTTCTTTATACCTTTGACATTCTGAGAAGAAAACAACATCAAAGCCTATTGCAAGCTATAACAAAACCACTAATTGCAAAAGATTCATATGGTTCAGTTTGATGCAATTACCTGCTCTGTTTCCTTTTTTTAGATCAAGAAGGTTTAAAGGTGGCATAAGGGTTTGTGGTTATATAATAGACCACCATTCCTTCTTTCATTGATATTCACTATTACAACAGTGCATTGACTCTATGTATTTTCTTAGAACAGTCTTAATTCAAAAGGCATACTAAGAAATATAACAGAATCATAGAACCATTTAGGTTGGAAAAGACCTTTGAGATCATCAGGTCCAATCATTAACCCAGGACTACCAAGTCCATCACTAAACCATGTCACTAAGCACCGCATCTACGCAATTTTTAAACACCTCCAGGGATGGTGCAGACTCACAAGTGTCAAGTACAGGGGGACAATCACTTCCCTTGTCCTGCTGGCCACACTTTCTGATACAAGCTAGGATGCTGTTGGCCTTCTTGGCCACCTGGGCATGATGCTGGCTCACGTTCAGTGGGCTGTCAACCAGCAGCCCCAGGTCCTTTTCCTCCAGGCAGCTTTCCAGCCACTCTTCCCCAAGCTGGTAGCATTGTTTGGGGTTGTTGTGACCCAAGTGCAAGACCCCACACTTCTTGTTGAACCTCATTGGTCTTGGCCTGTTGTTCCAGCCTGTCCAGATCCCTCTGCAGAGCCTCCCTGCCCTCAAGCAGATCAACACTCCCACCAATTTGGTGTCATCTGCAAACTTACTGAGGGTGCACTCGGTCCCCTCATCAAGATTGTCACTAAAGATATTAAACAGAACTTGCCCCAGTACTGAGCCCTGGGGAACACCACTTGTGACTGGCTGCCAGCTGGATGTAACTCCATTTACTACCGCTCTTTGGGCTCAGCTGCCCAGACAGATTTTGACCCAGCACAGAGTACACCTGTCCAAGACATGAACAGCCAGTTTCTCCAGGAGAATGCTGTGGGAGATGGTGTCAAAGGCTTTACTATGGTCAGGTAGACAACATCCACAGTCTTTCCCTCATCCACTAGGCAGGTCATCTTGTTATAGAAGGAGATTAAGTTCGTCTAGTAGCACCTGCCTTTCCTAAACCCCTGCTGGCTGGGCCTGATCCCTCCGTTGTCCTGCAGGTGCTGTGTGATGGCAGTCAGCATGACCTGCTCCACAGTCTTCCCTGGCACCAAGGTCAGGCTGACAGGCCTGTACTTCCCCGGATCTTCCTTTCTGCCCTTGTTGTAGATGGGTGTCACACTGGGTAACCTCCAGTCTCCTGGGACCTCTCCAGTTTGCCAGGACTGTTGATAAATGATGGAGGGTGGCTTGGCAAGCTCCTCTGCCAGCTCCCTCAGTACCCTGAAGTACTTGCCTAATACCATTGGTGATCAATGCCAAAAGACTCGGAAATAATTGGTAATTCAGTGATTAAATCAGTCTTGTAGGACGAAGAAAATCATAATTATTTACACAAGTAAAGTCAACCTAAAATAACCAATAGTATGTGGTTAGGAAATCCACGACCTGGAAAATACACATTAAAGTCCCTGTTCCAAAGAAGTCAAACATGAAAAATTCTTTAGAACAGGGTCCATCTGAAACATACCCAGACTGCTCTCAAGGGATTTTCTCATTGGCAGAAAAAGCCCACCCGGATGGATGACAAGCTGACTGTAAGCCAGCAATGTGCCCTTCTGGGAAAGGCAGCCATCAGTACTCTGGGCTGCATTAGGACAAGTGTAATCAGGAGGCTGAGGGAGGTTATCCTTCCTGCTGAAGTCAGTCTGGCAAAGGCCCACAAAGATGACTGAAAGCTTGAAGTATTTGTCATATGAGGAGAAGCTGAAAGACCCAGGACTTTTTAACTTGGAGAAAAGAAGTCTAAGGAGGGAATCTTATCAATGTGCATAAATACCTGACTGGAAGGAACAAACAAGACATAGCCATACTCTTCTGTGTAATGCCCAGTATCAGGAGAAGAGGAAAGGGGCACAAAACTTATCCCTGTAAAGGAGACACAGACATCTGCCATCACAAAATGACTGAAAGGTAGGCTCTCCTTTTACAGCCTGGTGATGGAAGTGGAGAGAAAGGCAGGACAGAGACGGATTTAAGCCTCTTGCCAAGTTCTCACAAAGCCATGTTGAATAACGAGCTCATTGAGGTGCCAGGCAGCAGCACAAACACTACACTGCTTTCTCTCCCTCACTTTATTTAACCTGAACAGGGGCTTGGTATTCATGTCCTTAAGTGTCCAGCCAAGCAGGGTGGACAGAAGTAATTGCCAAAGAGCTTTCTGTTGACCGGAATAATCTCAGTGTTACTGGGGAGTGAAGCATGATGAGATTGTATTTCCTTATGTGGCACTGAAGGTATGAGAAAATTTCTCAGAGCCTTCTGCAACAGGAGTAGACATTTGGAATTTTGTACACAGAGGAAGATCTGGTAGGACTAAACAGGAGTGCTAAACAGGAATTACTTCATTTGGTCTTGGATGTATTGTACCCATGATGTTAACTGCCAGAATATGTTTGAAGTGCTGAAGGTCCTCTCAGTCCAGACCAATCAAGTAACAATTTTCATACTAAAAATGGTTTTGGAAGGTTACTGTGAAGTTGTCAAGAAATACTGCCTCATTTTTCCCTTCACTCAATATCTGGGCTCATTACTGATAACAAGCAAAATGCACTATACAGTTTCCTGTTCCAAGGCATCAGGGTTTGGCCACTAGGCACAGGACACCACAACAACAGATAATAGTTTGGTAAACTTTTCAAAACAGCTATTGCTGTAACTGTTTCATGTCTAAGTAGCAGGTCAGAAGACCTGTCTGTAAAGTACAAATTCTGCATTTGACTAGAGAATGTCTTTTATTCATTCTAAGGTCATTGCTAAATAGTGACATTAGTAGAAAATTGTTATAAGAAATGGCACAGTAAGACACATATAACTGACAGCTTCCAAAGGGGGAGAGAAATAGGTAATTTGAAATAAATAGAGACATTACATTAGAACATTATCGTCTCATGGCTTTGAGGAAATTTCTGCGGGAAGGAAAGGCTATTATTAAAATTACTTTGTGTATGTGATGGTAAGTGAATCTGTATTTAATTTGCTTTCACTCTTCTGACCTGTGCTGAGAGAAATTGCAGAGATATGTTTTAGTGCTCTTGTACATTTTTTCAGTCACAGACTTTGAACCCATCATTCCTCTGACACAACCTCCAGCAGTCAATTTGTATAAAGCTTCTGATAGGAAAACCTCAAAGTACAAGTTGAGGACACTTCCTCTTCAAGCTACAGCTGAAAAAAATACAGATTCTCTGCAATCCTCCAGTTCAGGGAACAGCTTGAAAAAGCAAATACGAATGAACCTTCTCACAGTGAAGGATTTTGGCTTAACCAGATGAACACAGGTTCATCCACCCAGCATGGCAGCTGTACTTAGCAGAAGTAGTCAAGATTTTAGTAATATGCAAACCATTTTCAGTGTGTGCTAACAGTCCAAACTAAACTGTATCTTTTTCCTTCAGTTCCTGACACCATAAAGAGAAACAGTGAGATATGCATGAAATAAATCGGTAGCCAATTGCTGTTAGTCATTACAGGAAGAAGTGATATGTGGAAATGGCCTTAATTGTAAAAAAAATATGCATTATTTGCAAATTAACAATTTAAATGTATTTACATAACTACACAGCTGATTAAAAAAAAAAAAAGAGAGAGAAAAAAAAAAAGAAAAAAAAGAACTTAGTATGAAGAAAAGAAACACCTGTGTAGCTCCAGAAGACTAGTTCAAGCTGGGCACACCATGGCTGTGTGAGAAAACTACCATCTTGTCAGAAATCTTACATTTTAAGCACATCTCTCAGGCATAATTGCATTTCCATTTTTGTTCAGTAGTTGTTTGGGTGTCAAGGCTATCACTGGATCATTAATAAATACTGTTGACACTGTTGGCAAGATCAAGAGTAATATCATGTGTTCAGAATTTCATTCAGACCACCCTGGCACAGTATCAGTATTGTGTGCTCAATTAACTTGTTAAGCTGAAAATAAGTATCAAAACATATTTAAATCTTCTGTTAATGAACAGGTGGATGGTTTTCATGCACATATGCTGTGCAAACACACACCTGCATCAAATGAATTCTGTAGCCATGCCCGTTAACATTGCCCAATTTAAGTGAAAAACAGTCACAGTGTAACTGGAGAGATCCCTGGGAAGAATCACAATTTGCAGAATCAAAATTCTACCCAAAGCTTGTAGATAGAGGGGAGACTGTCATAGCATTTCTTAAGATCAAGTTACACGTTTCTCATGCATGTCTGATTAGGTCTTTCATCTTCAGAAAAATTAAAAAACAATTTCTGAAAAATCTCACCTTTACTTTTAAGACTATGATTATGAAGGAAATTCCTAGCTACCTAAAACAATGTGTTTTGTTTTTTTTCTTGTCCTTCAAAGTAATCATAGTGAGGATAGGCCTCCAAAGAAGGACTCAAATTCTTTGTAATATGTCCATAAGAACATTTTCTTGTGCTAAAGTGCTATTTGTTGGTTTTGTTTACGCGGATATTTGCTCTGATTCATGCTTAAAATATTTCCTTTGTCTGTGATATTGTCTTAAAATCTTTTCTAGATATGCATGAATATGATTTCAGGTATATTAAGTTTAATAATCACATTCATTGTATTTAATAAGCCAAATATTTTTTTCCATGAATCAGTGTGCCTGCTTCATGTTCTATTTCATAGTACAAGGTGATTCTTTCAACTTTGTATTTTATATTTGTGCACTACAGACAATTGCATCCAATAGTGATAGAACTCTAGTGCAATACAAGATAGGACAGGGACTAAAAAGTTAAATCAATAACAAATCATAGCCATACTTTTATAAAAATCTTAGAAATAAATTAGTAAAGATTGGTAGGCAAAACAGTGGAAAAGTACAAATATAAAGAGATATTCTTAAGTTCTGAATGGCCTTCCTGTGTATCTTTAAAATTACTAAGCACCTAGTTGAGACTGGATAGTAATATATAGAACATTTTTTTAAAAAAATAGATATCCTGGTATTGCTCTTATTTGACACAAGTAATTTCATACATTCATAAACAGTAGCACAAATATCAAATTTACTACAAACTTCACTTTAGGAATTTCCAGCTTAGTCATGTCTTGAACTTCCCACTTTTCTGGTTTTATTCTGGCACTAACTCATCATGTGATCTCTCTCGATGTTCAGTTGTACGATCTCCTGAATACTCCCGAGTAGCAAAGTCAGTGTCTGTTCATTTACTCTTCACTTTTCTCTGCAGCCATAGGGGAGTACATAGCTTAAATCCACCATGACAAAGCTCTTATTAGTGTAGAACTTCTGACAGTGGTACCTGAAATTTACTTTCAAGATATATTTCTCAGGACTGTGAGGCTGAATTAATGAATGTTTTCACATGTCTTTAAAGTCTTTGGTTGAAATGTCTTCACAAATAGAAAGCATGGTTGCCTGCAGGTGCAATTGCTTCCTTCAAAGTCAAAATTTCTCTGATTTGTCTTACTATTATTAAACCTTGTTTATAGTGCAACTGACAAGAAAGTGCTTATGTACATTAATCAAATAAAGAGAACTTTTTAAAGTAGGAACTAAAGAAGAATGCAAATTTTGCAAACTAAGATCTCAGTGTGGTATTGCCCATTTTGGTTTAACACCTAATCTTGCTACAGAGGCAGTGAGCTGTGTTCTCAGGGAAAATTGTATTTCTCAACATGATGATATATTCAGCAGCAATTGTCTGGAATTCTCATGTAATTTTGGGGTTTCATCGAAATAATCTGATTTCTTAGAACTTAAATGTCATGACAATACACAGATCTTATCCCATTTGTAAGAGTTTGCTTCATTTTCAAAATAACTTTCCAGTGTTGAAATCAAATACTCTCATGTCTCGTAATAAGCATAAAAGACAAAATGATGAAAAAACAGTTTGATTTTGTTCTTTATTAAAAAAAAAAATATTTTCTTAAGATCAAAATATATACTGTCCTTGATGTATTTTGATACTTTGCATTGAGTTGTCGTTTCCCAAGGTTATATTTGTAGTTTGTTATGACAGTGAAGGTGTCTACAAACGAAATCCACCTTCAGTTTTTCATTTGCTTATCCAGGTGAAAGTTAGAGTCCTTAAGTTCCACTCTCCAATGCCACTTCTGCTTTTCTCTCTTCTCTAGATAATGCCTAACAAATGCTTCTTCACAGGTGTGCAGCCTTAATTTTAATGCCTGCCCATAACACTCCACTGAACAAGACAATACAAATCATTATAGAAGTAATCTATGCAAGATAGAGGTGTCCGTGTATGTCAATAATCCATTAGTTCATTAAAATACTTTTCCTATACAAAAGTAGTTATATACCTGCATACAAAAATATGCAGTGTTGTTTTGAGTTTACTGGAAGCAGTCAGATGAGACAGTTTGTTGTTCTTTGCAGCTTGTACATTGCCAGGAGTCAAGTAGCCCTTTTAATAACCAGTCAGGTCAGGTCTGATTTTATGTACTGTCTCAATCATCACCAGCTCTTTCTTGCAAACAATAGAAATTGTTATGAAAATTAAAGATCAGCTCAGTAGTAAAGTACTCTTTTCTCCTGTTTTCTCTTGTACTTCCCCCCTTACAAGCCCACCAGAGTCACACTTACTGCAGAGGCTTCGTGAGAACAGCTATCACTAGACTACAGCTATCAGTTGTGTTTTAGAAACCACAGTATTGTTTTATAGATTAGTCTGGATTACTGTGCTAACCAGTGTGCCCATGTTATGAAGACTACATTTAAGAGTTTGTAGGGTTTTTTCTCTAAAAGTGAAGTAAAATTATCAAATAACAGTTACAGACACTGTTGTGGAAAATTTTCTCTTTTACATTTTACGCACTGTGGCTTTGGCTAATAATAAGAAATAAAACCTAAATTTTTCTAAGAAAACATTAATTCACAAGTATATTTGAAAGTCATGAAGAAGAACAAGAAAAATTTTTCATATTGTCTCCTGTCGCCTTTAGAGTTGGTCATTTGTTTGTTGGTTTTTGGTTTTTTTTTTAAAGAGTATTGTATACAGAAACATGGGGGATATAATATTTACTGATTGTTCATCATCAACAAACAGCTAAATATGTCCTTGTACATTTTTTTTAAACACTTCCTTGAGACCTATAGGCAGTCTGGCAGTATATCAGATATAGCCTAGGATTTTCTCACCACCTTTCTGGAGATTCACCTTTTCACTGTATTAGTGATTTGAATGGGTTAATAAGTGATGTGAGCAGCATAAAGGTGGGCTGGTTAGAAGTGGAAAATTACTGAACAACAAAAATAAATGTCTGCTAAAAAACACTGACAAAGAAAATGCCTGCCATCCTGGGAAATGTTAGCCTGGGAACCAAAAACATCCCTGAAAAGTGAAGCTGTTATTCTTGAAGTACAGCTGGGGTTCTGAGAAACCAGAGACATCTTGAGTTATCATAGATAAGAACAAAAAACAAAGGACTGTAACAGTAGCTGATTGTCTGAGAAGGTGGAAACAATCTGAGAAAAAAATCTGATTTGAATAGAAATCATAATTACCTATTGACTGTTACAGGTGAAAAATGGAAATTAACAGCATCTATTGGCTGCTCAAATTGATGGTGTCCTATGCTCTGTTATGTCTTTATGATATAAGAAGTACTTAATTCTTATCCAAAATGGAGCTTTGCTCTCTGAGAACTTCCCATGCTGCACGTACAAGCCTCTGTGTCCTTGTGTATTATGAAATCCCACAATATATTAACAATATAGCTAGAAAAAAAATATTTTTAATACTTCCTTTATTTTTAAAGCAGCTTGTGTCAGGAAGGCTTTTGAACCAGTCCTTTGTCTTTTCTTTGTCTCAATAAAAAAGCTTAGGTTTGATGCTTGAAAATAATTTTAACAGAATAATATTCAGAATTCCATCTAAAAAAAAAAATAGTTTCAGAATTCCTTAAAGTTTTTTGTTTTCTGATCTCATTACTGCTAAATCTATTGTTTTAATATTTATTTATTTTTTATCTCTATCTCGCTGTAGGTGTACAAGAGCAAAGAGTATGGATGGACTAGATGGAGAAAATTCTGATAATTCATAAAAATACTGTGGAAAAAATCAACAGAACATGCCTTTTCTGATGGAAAAGTTAAAAGATGGAAGAGTTAAAAGGTAGGTGAGAAGCATTTTTGGATCATCTTTATCCTTAAAGGTTTGTTAGACAACCAGTGTTGCTACTACAGACTTGATCTGATTCCTACATTGTACCACAGGGACAAAAAGAAAAATATTTTGATTTTCGAGCATTTATTTGTAGCATGAGTTTAACTACAAGTTTCCAGGCTTTTAATGTTACTCCAACAATATGTGTTTCCTAATAAATCCAGGTCATTGTTCTTTTGTCTCACTTTTATTTCTTTTCTTAGGTTTACCTTTGAAAATTATAGATATGTGTTTCTGTAAGTTGTTTACAACATGCTTATCTGAAGATTTTATAGTGGATTTCCCAGCCCTTTAAAATAGAGGTTTATGATGGAAAAACTGGCAGACCTTTAGCTAGATCCACACTATCACACCACTGTAATATTACAATTTTATAGTAGAAGTAATAGCAATCTACAGACTGTGTCTTGAACAATACCATAAAAACTGAAATACCATGAAATGAATTTTTGTTTATTTACTGTATAGTGCTACAGCAATTATTTGTGAATTGAATCTGTTTTCCACAAGCTTCAGCAGCTCAAATATCAACTGTGTAGCTTAGCTTCCTCTGTTTATGCATATCAGTAGATGTGGAGTTCCTTTTTTGATATGTTTATATCTGTTATGCAATTACATTTTGAAGTCTAGTTTTCAAATTTAGCACCTAAATCAGCAATTTATTCAACACAATCAGAGCATTCAGATATTTTGAGAAGAACCAGAGAGGTTTAAATCAGATGAGTGTAAAAATATGTGTGTTCCTCAAGTGTTTGTAGGGTCAAGCAATTTTGTAGCTAAACTTAAAGTAAAACACTGAGATGAAAAAAGTAGTGATTACTGTTAATCTAAGTTTCCGGCTGCACAGCTGTTGTGAGGTGTCCATATGTTAGATCCCTGTTCTCTGAGGGTCCAAAAATGCAGATGCAGCTGGATTAAAAGGACTCCAGTAGCACAGGACCCCTTTCCTACCCTGAACCCTGCATGCACTGGTAGTTCCCATCTGGTTTGCAGATGACTTTGGAAGGAAATCTCTAGCTGGTTGTATGTGGTTGCTATTTCCATAATACCATCATCACAAGTATGGCATAGTGACTACTGTGGCTACTCTGCAGTAGGACTTTATTGATATGATTTACTTACAAATAAACTCTCCAGAGAAAAGAGTGTATTTTGAGGTAGCATTCATTCATCAATATTTAACCATGTAGTATCTAGTCTGCTGTAGTCACCTGGGCTTCTGATGTAGTAACTGGAGGAAGAAGATGGTGCATCCTAACAAATTAAAAGTATCTAACATGATGAGGTAGGAAAGAGCGAGCTGCTTTAAAAGTTGCTATTAGCATACTTAACTTTTAGATGGCTAAGGACAGGTGAGAGGAATGCATAATAACTAATACAAAAGAGTTCTGCTCATGATTTAGCTTTGTAGATACTTTAATAGTGATGATAATGATTAAAATATTTCTTAATTGTGAATCTTTACTGAATAATTTGATTAAGGTACTGTTTGGTCATATAATTGTATCTACCACTTAATTATTTCTGGTTTTGAATCACTGGATATGCATGTGTGCAAGAAAAGTTATTTTTGCAGAGTTACTGAGATAAAAAGTATTTCTTTGGGTTTGTTCTATGAATTAAGTACAATGCAATAGTTTTTCTTACCCAGTACATATATGTCAATCATGTTAATAATGCCTATTTCAAATCATACAAAGGGAATGTGCCTAGTGAACAATGGAGTTTTTATAAGTATTTGTGAAAATAGACACAAAAGCATCATCTCACTGAGGTCGCTGCATCAGGGAATTTTGCATCAGGTAAAATAGTGTATCTAATGATTAGTATTGAGTTGTGCTTGTAATAAGAAAGATATTTTCATTCCAATAGCATTGACTATTTCTCTAGGCTGACTACTCTTTAAATCTCAAAAGTGATTTAAACTGTTTCTACAAACACCACTGTCTGAAATATGTGTCTCAAATTAAAGCTACATTATTAAACTAAATACAACTTAGTTTGCATTTTCAATACTAATGCTCTTTGAAATAAAAATGATAACACTTTTTATCTGTTACTATTTTTTGTCCTTCTCTTTTTCAGTGTATCAGTTTAATTCATGGTCATCTTGGAAATACCTGTTTCCTCATAATTTGTCAAAGGAAACAGTAGACCCTTGACATCTGATGAATCATTGGTGTGTTAATGTACCAAGTTATTTTTGTACCATAACAGTAATATATATATAGATGACTGCAGGCTTTGCTGTATCAAAATCACCTTATATTACATATATATGAAGCCTATTGCAAACACATATGTGTGTGTATATTTATAGTCTATGCTTTGTGTCACTGTAAAATATAAATATATTAACTGTACAATTTTAATTCAAGATAGATACTGAAGGTCCAGCAAACCACTTTCATTCTGTAGCTACCTTGGCTCTTTTTACTTCAATGAACTTTTACAGCTTTATGATGGAGAGGGCAATATCTGTTACATCTTCATGATTTAAATTCTTCTGCTCTATCCTCAAAGAAATTTTAAAAAGCTCAGTCCTCAATACTTAAACTTTTCTTAATATTTCTGAGTCAACTTCTTTGACATCCCTTTCAGAAGAAAAGTAGCAGGGTAGAAAAGAAACAACTGTTTGCTTCATTAGCAGTCTTACATTATTCCTCTGGAATGAGAAAAGTTTTAAAACAATGACTATTTTCCATTGGAAGGAAACCTGTTGCACAGATTCTGGCTTATTGATGGTCTAAGCCAGGGGTCCTCAAACTTTTTAACCAGGGGGCAGGCACGCCGATGAAGTGGCAGGCAGTCATCTGCGGCTGCTTGGTTTCCCCCAACAACCCGGCGGGGCGGGGCGGGGCGGGGCGGGGCGGGGCGGGGCGGGGGGAGTCTGTAAATACCGGGGGCCAGATCGAGGACTCTGGGGGGCTGTATCTGTGGGTTGTAGTTTAAG
Organism: Falco cherrug; assembly: GCF_023634085.1. Classification (NCBI taxonomy): domain Eukaryota; kingdom Metazoa; phylum Chordata; class Aves; order Falconiformes; family Falconidae; genus Falco; species Falco cherrug. The sequence goes on from NC_073699.1 coordinate 65,389,068, forward strand.
GACTCCTGGTCTAAGGGATTTATACATTTGAAGAGTTATAACCAGTACTCTACTGGATTTTCACGCATGAAGTTAAAACTGCTGCATTTTTTGAATGCTAACCAAATAATTATTTCTATAAATTTCTGCAATAATGAATTTTAAATCAGGTGTTTTATACACATATTGAATTGCTCTATTTTAAACTCATCATTCTAGCAAAGAAGGAAAAAATAAACTTACAAATTACAGTAACATTTGTGTGATTACACATAGGTAGTTAAATTCATTCACTAGGGGAGATAAACAGTTTAAATTATTTTTAAATGGGAAATCTTTGAAATAATTTATTCAAATTTACTTAACACAATTAATTTTCTACTGGAATTTTCCTATAAACCAATCAGAAATTGTTCTGTTTTGAAGCATGATATCACCAAATAAGAGAAGGAAAGAGTAACGTTCATTAGAAATATTTCAGTGGGGTTTGTTTGGTTGGTTTTTGTGGGGTTTTTTAAATTCTCTTTTGTAGTCTTGACTGTTTGGCATCCAGGGGTCTTTTTTCAAGGTTTAACAATATTCCTCATTCTTTTGTCTCACCTGTGTGAGACAGTACTTTTTAGTCATTCTAAGACTGAGATGCGTAAAGTTTAGGTTATTGGGTTTTGTTCCAAAAGAGCTTTGTAACCATAAAAACTTGATATGATACTAATAATTGCTTTGAATTTTTTTACATCTTTTAAATATATACCTTTTCTGAAGGAATAAAGAGTTCTTTAGAACTACCAAACTACTGAATGCATCACCTATCCTCTATCTACTAATCTATCTATCATCTACCTTTAATTTCTATCACTAATAAATCTGCTGTTTCCTGATTTCTTAACAAGCTCTGTGTTTCATGCTTTGTTCATGAACTTTCTATAGAGTTATAAATAAATTTATTTATGTTATAAATAAAATATTTTTTATAAATTATTAAATGCTGATATTTTGTTTCATGCAGGCCATTGATTTTTGTTGATTTGTATGTTTGGTTTGGTTGGTTGTTTTTTTTTAATTGTGGGTAGCAGAGGACAAAAATACATTTCTCTTTTTTTTTTCTAAAATTTAGGGTATGAAAATTATTCATATATATGTATCTATATACACATACCTTTTTTTATGAAGTGCTGCAGAGATAGCAGTCAAGTCAAAGTAGAAACGCAATTAGGCTAGAACAGCACAGCATGAAATAGAAATGCATATACATATTCATTTCAATTTTGAAAAGCCAGACAATCAAAAAAATCCAAATTTTATATTATAAAACATTCATTACCATCATCAGCAAATATAACTTCTAAGGTTTTGCATGGATTCTCTGAGTTTTGCTTGACTTCAGTATTGAAATTAGGCTAGAAATATGTTTTATGTAAATACATCATTAGGGATACCTCTGATTATACAGAACAGATGAAAGCTTATACTGTACTGTACAATATCAAAGTAACATCTATCTGACCACAGAAAACACATGGCAATAGATACATAAATATGAACTTTGGCTTGTGTGGCAGAAGAGGTCAAAGATTAGGTATGCAGGTCATTAGTATTTAGTTTCTAGCTTCTACCACCATTATCATACTGTGAACGCTGTTACTGACTTTTGATGAAAGAATTGTGTATAGTAATCCCATCACTGATTCAGTCTATTTACATTACTTCTTCCTAGTGACTGGTTTCTACTGTTTAACACAATTTATTTAGCATTTAATATTCTTTCCCATCTAATTTTGCAGTATTTTAAGCTCTGTCTTTATCTGAATTCCTATTTTTTAGACTATATTCTTTGGATTCATTTTGGGTAGGCTTTGTCCCATCTAATTTAGACATCTAAAAGTTGGCTAAACAGTTAAGTGTGAACAAGACATTTAAGGCTGCTTTTATGTATGCTTGTGTTCCTTTTCATTTACTGTGAAAGTACCCCAGGATATCTACCTTACATATTTATCCCCTGTCCATAAAAAAACAAATTGTATGAATCACAGTCTTTTTTTCCATTCTAAACAGCTTTAGCCCATATTTGCTTCATCAATCTATAAAATTGCAAGAATTAAAACCTAAAATATTTCACCAAGCAACTGATCTATAAAGCTATTTACAGTTCTATGAAAGCTCTGTAGTACCACTGACTCCAATATCACAAAAATATATTTTAAATTTAAGGCACACATAATAGTACCAGCTAACTGAAAGACTGAAAAATTCTATAAAATGTTCTGGTATCACCATTTCTAGAAAGTGAATTGATAAAAATTCGTTATCCTAATAGAGACAGAGGAAATAAACCCATTTCATTGGTATTTTACTCATCTGCAATGTTATCCAGGAATGCAAACTGTATTTTTCAATATGTAGTTACTCTTGTCTCACAGTTTTTTCAGTTTATCTGTTCATGTATATCTGGATATGAGTTGCTCAGCTTTTGTTTCAGATTTTGTAATTCAACATGCAGCTGGTCTAACACTTTTTTGAAATGGCCATGTAAGAGCTGCACTCATCACTGAAAATTTTCTTTTCAATACCTTTATTTGCTGTATTTATTTTAAGTTTCTAAAATGAAGTTAATTTGTGTTGAGGGCCAACAGCTTACACTTATACCATTTTATAGTCAATCCACAATGAGGAAAACATGTGGATACATTTTACTATTGATTTTGGCTTATCATTTAGGTTTTGAATGAATACTTCCCTTTATTCATCTTCAGATAATACCCATTTCTGCTGAATCTCACCTTCTGCCTCAGTGCCCTGGAAGCTAATTCACATTGTTTTGCAACATTAACTTGAAATCCATATGTTATTCATCACTACATTGTCCAAAATATTATACTAAATATTGTGAAGTAAATAAAATCATACAGGCATTTGCTTCATGTTTTCTGTTAAGGTGGAAAAAGTTTTGTTTTTCTGAGATCGCAACTGTGCAGTGGAAAAGCCTTTAGCTATTTTTGAACTTCTGAATCAGTTGTTTGTTCATGGAGGCACTGTCATGATGCTTGTTTCCATCTCTTAAACTAGACTCATGCCCTCTCCTCAGTTTTTCTTCCTGTCCTTTCTTCTGACTTGTGAAGGTCACATGTGGATAAGTTTCATACAAATAATACTCTGTATCACACTAAATATATATGTGATCTATCCACATTAGAAAAAATATATATTATTTTAATAGATTAGCTAACAGTGGTAAAATTCAGTGTTTATCAAAATATTTCAACCACAATATATACCCACCTTTTTTTCCTGTTGAACGCAAGATAAAATTTACAGATTTCTTTTCATATTCTTTCGAGGATCTGTGTGAAAGGACAGCTTCTAAATCTACACAAAATTATGTGAGTGTATTTTGTTTTCTAATTCAAAGGACATAAGAACATGTGGTGGGTTAAGGTTGGCTGGCTGACAAATTCCCACCCAGTAACTCCACCACCACCACCTCACTCCCCTAAACAAGACAGCTGAAGAAAATAAGACAGAAAATGTATGGGTGTATATAGAGACAGGGAGATCACTTACTAACCACAGTCACAGGAAAAGCAGACTCGATTTGGAGATTAATAATTTAAGTTACTGTCAATTTAAAATAGAGTAAGATTGTGAGAGACAAAGGCAAACCCTAAAACTCCTTTCCCCAATGCCCTTCTTCCCAGGGTAAACATCAATCCTCCATTTCTGACTCTTCTATCTCTTCCTGCCTCTGATCTGGGGAACAGGAATGGAGGCCTCGCCTCACTCAGACCACAGCAGCCTGTCTCTGCCACTCCCTCTGTTATGGAAAATCATAACCAGGAAAACTCTCCAAACCAAATGATAATTTAGAAAGCCAATGTTGGTTTATTGCAGCGCTGGGAACATGGGGAAACTCTCCTCCTAACTTGCACACCAAGTTACTGGGGGGGGGGGGGGGGGGGGGGGGAGCTACGTATTATGTACAATAGAGTACCTGCATATTCTAGAGTACCTGCATATTCATAGTACATTACATATTCATTTCCATTCACACACAGAATTGATTGGTTACAAGTTTCCCGCTTCTAATGCAAAGTAGTACACATCCTCAGATCACACTACTGATGTTTTTTATCAACTACACATGCTCCCCAAGCAGGGGTTTGCCCTCATTCTTAAAGGCCATTTGAGTCAAAGGTCTTGGACTCCCATTACCACAATTACCTTTGTCCTGCTTTCAACTGATCTTCTGTGGGTTGCAATACCTTATCAGCAGAAAGGGTGAGTCATTTAAGGTCCTGAGAGGATGGGTCAGCTTGACCTAAACTCCCTGCACATTCTTGTTTAAGTAGATCAGAGTTTGGTAATTGGGGGAGTTTGGGAAACACCCCCTCGTGCTGCTCCTCCCCTGCTCCAGCATGGGGTCCCTGCCATGGGATACAGTCCTGTACAAACTGCGCCAGCATGGGCCCTCCAGGAAGGGCCTGCTCCAGCATAGGTCCGCTGCAGGCAACAGCTCCTGCCATGAACCTGCTCCCCTGTGTGCACTCCATGGGCGGCAGTGTCCTTCGGGACACATCCACCTGCTGCAGAGTGGGGTCCTCTATGGGCTGCATCGTTGCTCCACCATGAAGCTACATGGGCTTCAGGGACACAGCCTGCATCAGCATGGCCTTCTCCCTGGGCCCCAGGGGAGTCACTGCTTGGATACCTGAAGCACTCCCACCCCTCCTTCTTTGGTCTCAGTGTCTGCAAGATGGATTCTCACACTTTTTATTCCTTGCTGCCCACTGGCCTGTATGGCATTTTGCACTTTCTTAGATATGCTTTCCAGAGCCACCACACCTGTTGGCTGCAGGGCCCAGCCCTGCCCTGCACCGGAGCCGGCTGGAACCGGCTGTGCCCAGCTCGGGCCACCCTGGCCTCTCCTCAGAGGCTGCCCCGCAGCCCCCACCACCAGAGACAGGACACTTGCACCCCGTACAGAACGTTAGGTAGATTTTGTATATATATAAGTGAAGAGGTTGATATAATTAAGATATAAAGAATCACTAACAGAGGCTGAAACTAAAGCAATGATTAACTCAACTATTGAATAAGCTCACTGAGATGTAGCAAGCTTTCTGAGACACCCGGGATATAACAATGCACAAAAGAAGTGGAGTAATAGGGCACTGCAGTCAAAACCATGTAGCGCAGAGAACTAGTGAAGTTATATAAGAATAAGAGCAGTGTGCATGTTCCCCAAGAAAGTTCAGCTGAAGTTCACCAACTTGTCATCCACCAGGTCTCAAAAGACCCCAAGAAAGACCCCCAGGAGCAAAGTGTGCCTACGCAAGTGCCTTATGCATATGGAAATCATTTTGGGTGATCAGTTATAATATGTATTAAATTTCAGGTAAATATGATGAATACGTATGTTTTGTTGTAATAAACAGAGGAACACTGGTCAGATAGGTGTGCATGATGTGAGGTGCTAATCTCTGTGCACCCAGCACTACAATAAAGGATGCCTGCCTTCCAAACTTACAAAATGAAGTCCAGAGGGTTTTCTTTTTGCCAGTGTTTTGGTGTCTAATTTAGCACTTATGTTCAGCAGAGGCAGGAAGCATTTTGGCCTTGAAACACTGGTGTATGTTGCTCAGTGCCCACCCACATAAATCCTCCCTCTTGCAGTCCTTCAGCCAAGTCTTTACTTTCCCTCAAAGAGGTGTATTTCATATACCAAGAAACAGTGTTTTGGAGATGTGTTTTATTTCTCAAAGACAGTGAGTTTATGCATGTGTGGGTTTTTTTTCAAGCAGTTTTTAATAGATGCTGTAAGAATTACTATGGGAAACTGAATTCCATAGGATTTTTTTTTTAAATTATAGTTTCCTTTGGGTTTTGGGAAAATTGTTTTTCTGCTTCCTTGTTTGATGGTGTTGGGGTTAATATTGAGCCTTTAATTGATTTTTTGTGATATTTGATTGTTTCAGCTATGAAACAAAAAGTCATGAAACATCTGTCTTTCAAGTGTAAGTCTGATTTCCAGGACAGCATGATTAGTGTAGAAACAAAACTCTGCATTCATGGTGAAGGACATAAGGTAATTTTCATCTAGTTCACTCTCCTGAATTCAATGTTTGGGAAGAACTGTGTGGGCAACTACATGCTGCTAGTTTCAGAATGAGGGGCCTACTGTAAATGTTGGTAGAGAAACAACAGGAAAAGAGTATTGGATCCATATGATTTTTTTTTTTATTATTATTATGGAAATAGTACCAAGCAAGGAAGATAGCGAAACTTCAAATGCTTAAAGATACATGCCTATTTGAGTCCATAGTGAAGCAGATGTGAAAATGTGGGGCCAGGGCAGGGACTGTGGTGGGATATTATGTTGTTACTGTGGTATCTTGGTTAATACTTCCACAACTGTTACTGAAAATCATAACCAGGAAAACTCTCCGAACCAAATGATAATTTAGAAAGCCAACATTGGTTTATTGCAGATCTGGGTGCATGAAGGATCTTTCCTCCTAACATGCACATCAAGCTGCTCAAGGGTACACATTATGTACAGTAAAGTACTTGCATATTCATAATACATTACATATTCATTTTCCCTCATGCACAGGATTGGTTACAAGTTTGTCGCTTGTAGTGCAAATTAGTGATTGCAACACCTCATCAGCTTGTCTCCTTCTAGCAGCCAGATTTTTTTTCACTTGGAGACTTATTTCTGCATAATATACATAACGGTGTCTTAACATTATCTGTTCTTTGTTTCCCAAGACTGACTGCCTGGATATAGAAGTTCTTTTAGTCATCAGTTTTGACGACTTGAGATGGTGGGTACTTGAGCATTAATGACTTGAGGTTTGTGCCCGTTCTTGTTTAACTAATTCAGAGTTTGGTAACTGGGGAGTTTAGGTAACATGACCACAGAGGAAGTTCTGGTTTTGATACCTGATTACTCTTGTTCTTGTTTTTATGCAGGTAAAACAAATCCCTATGAAATCAACTGTAGAGGTGAAGCTGATCAAACTTGGGGGGGGGGGGGGGCGCTGTTGATCGCAGTCAACAAAAACACATTTGAATGAACCGACTGAGAACAAGCTGAGTGCTAACAGTTTAGGCATGCTTCTTATGTCATTGCTTTGCAATGAATGTAACCTAGAGGACAGATGCTATCATTTTCTAGAAAGTGGTGAAGCAGTACCAGCATTATAATTTCATAGGCATAAAAGCTAGGCAGGAAGGTGCAAGATAAGATACATATTTAAGATCAACTGTTGCAATCTGTGATGTGTAATTTATAGGAGATACGTCCAGACTAAAGCATGAATGTGCTTGTAATTTAAGCCTTTGAAATAATAATTGAATAATAAATAATATAGTGTTTGGCTATTATTGCATGTAAATAAGTTTGCTTACCTTTAGTAGTCTTGATTTGAGAGGAAAGGAGTTCAAGAAATACCCACTGATAATAGTAATAGTAATGTATGTGTGGTAGGATAAAATATTTCTGAATTATGATTGCAGAATAGCTTTAAATATTTTTTTTCTTAAAGACATTGACTGCTTAGACCTGAGAAATGAAATTACAGACTCCTGGAGGCAGACATTGTATTAGCAGTGTGCTTTTATTGTGTTAGGCAAAATGGAGTAATCTTGATCAGAGCTTCTTAGTGCAAACCTAATTTATTAAAACACAGAGAAAGAAATAATAAATTACATTGTGTTAAATAGTAGTACACCTTTTCATGGCTACATTTTGTTATCCTAGGAAATGTGTGAAACATGTTTCTCCCCATAACTGTTCTGTTACACAAAAATATGCTTCTGTAGAATGAAGTTGCAGTCTTGCAGCTCATACTTAAACATGTATGTATAAGTCTTGGCTAGCCTAGTCTCTTGATTAAACTTATTCTCTCAGTTAAAAAGCTTTGACAATGCATTGCTAATGTAGCCTGAAGGTAATGCCTATGATAATGTAAGTTCTAAATGCAACATGAAAGTCAAGCCAGGTTCTGAGGTTTTCATTGAGTTTCAACAGAGTTAGTAAAGAATTTAAATTTTGTGTACTAACCATTCTGAAAAATATTTATGAAATTCTAAAATGTTTAAAATATTGGTAAAGTGAAAAATGGAAGATAAGATCAAGCATACTTAATGATCTGAGTAACATCAAAAGAGCAAAGACATGAATGTTTTCTTTTGCATCCATAGATCACATTAATGTCCATAATGTCCATAAAATTACAAAGTAATTTTAGAAAACCTGAAACTCTTAAACACTTGAAAAACAACAATCATGTTTATTCCACTTTTTTTTTTTTTTTTTTTTTTTTTTTTTTTTAATATCCAGCAAAGTGGTATCTCTGACTTGAACCCCTGGACATAATATAGAAAACCACAAATCAAAAGTAAACAATTAATTGTTGTTAAGGGTAAACTACTCCATTTACATAGTTTAAACAAAATCACAACTGAAACAGTATTGATTTAGTAATGGCACTTTATTAATTGAGAGTCAGTGAACTATGCATGCAGAATCAATACCAGTAGTACAACAGATAAACCATGAGACCAGAGGTTATTAATAAACACATGCAAACAGTAGGGCACTGGCTTTCCCCAGCACCCATCCCATGGGAAGGAATTCTGCCTATCACAGGTGGAGATGATGTTGCCAGTGGGAGGGATGCAGGCAATGCCCAACCTGGTGTGCTGCATTTCTTCCTTCTCTTCCCATGGTATCTCCCTACCCATTGCAAATTACAGCATTTCTTTTACTCTTTTTTTTTTTTTTTTTTTTTTTTTTTTCCGTCAGGGGTGGTCCTTTAGGCACCTTCACACCAATAAAGGCATAAAGATGTTTATATGTGAAATGTATTCCTTCGCAGTCATGCCAACATCCTTCTACTGATGACTATGTCAGAAAGAAACAAAAAGTCAATGTTTTAAAAGGTCTCTGAAGCAAAACAAAACAAAAAAAATATTTCCCCTGATTACATTAAAGAAGTTTTGGGTCCCTTCACCACCATCATTTTTCTTTTCTTTTGTGTGCTTTTCTGAAAGTAATGCTACATGCTGGTAAAAAAACAAAAACAAAAAAACCCCTCCAAAATTATTGACTATATTGAAATACAATTGTTACTATGTTTTGTTATGTCAGTCTTAATGAATCTTCTATTAAAACACACATTATTTATTAAAGATATTTTTAGAAGTTAGCTCTTAAAATGCAGTTGTAAGTAGCCAGCTTTAGCTCAGGTCTTTTAAGAAGCTTGAGTACACATATTAAGAAGATACAAGGGGAAGCTGATTTTCAGAGACTGATTTTAATTCTGAAAAATAAAATAATTTTGAATTGTTTCTGACTGAAGCTGTAATGGAGTGACTTCCTTCAAAAAAGCATATTGACTAAAGATATGAGGAACGCCACCATATTTCACATCATCCTAAATCAAGAAAGAGGCAACATATTTTCAGTGATGCTTGAACTGATGAGTATCACATTTCATTCATTCCTCTCCTGTAAAAAATACTATAGTTTTTATCCAAATTCTGTCAGCCTTCAAGATTTCTGTCATAAGACCTTTCCTTTCTGTATTGGACCTATTTTGGAGTATCTTTGTGTGGAATTCAATGTTTCTTAGTTTATAAATTTTAGCGACAGGGACTCAGTCACCTTCAGCAAACAATTGCTACTGAATATCTTGATACCTTTGCCTTGTAATAGAGATTTACCTTCTGTGTTCATGCTTCTTTCTGGTAAAAGTCTGGTGACAGACCCTGATCAATGGTGTCTTTTTTCTTCTTTTTTTCTTCTTTTTTTCTTTTTTTTTCTTTCTCTTTTGTAGTCTAGGATTGGGTGTCACCATGCTACCTAGTGATCATGGAAACTACTTTTATATCCTTCTGAGTTTGTTATTAGTGTAATTTCATGATTTCATGAATAGTTTCAGTGTGGGGTTTTGCAAGTATGAAGAGACTAATTTCCTGTCAAATTTGTGCTTGGGATATGAGTGTCGTAATGAAGTTATTTACTAAGAAGATTTTTTTTTTTTTTTCTGAAATATTACCATTCTGGCATACTATAAATTTCACCTTTACACTAGTAATCAATGCCTTGGGTTGGATACCATGGGAATTTTTTATTCAAGAAAACACTACAGCTCCACAGAACTGTACTTCAGCAACTGCAGAAGAGAAAATCAAAGCACATATGAAGATATTGCTACATAAGAAGAGGCAAGGATCAGGAAAGAAAGTTTTTTTCATACATTTTAGAAATAACCTTTGATAGTTGGTCTTTTTGCTGACTGAGCCTTCCTAACCCAAACCTTTCTGGAGGAAGTTCGTTCTGATGCAGGAATAATGCTCTTCTGAAGTGGGGTGCCAGTTAAGTACTGCTTTTGTTTTATTGTAGCATTTCACCCAGGAGCAGTTAACTCATTTCCAAGACAGGGAAGAGGCTGCCATATCTGAAATGAGAAACGGAAGCATGCAGTAATGATTTGACTTGCTCAGTGTCATAGTCCAAGAAATCCCACAAGCTTGGCAGGATAGTCAGAAATTTGATGAAAAGGCCAGAGAAAGAGTAGTATCAACCTTCAACAAAGATGATTTTAAAGCTAAATTTCAGATTAATATTTGGTGCTAATATTAAAGAACTCTTTCCTAAAGCATGATGTCATATTGCAAGCCTCCAGATTATATCAGCATTTAGAAGGTCACCCTTCATTTTTCTCTCTTTCCTTTACGTTAAAGCTCCAAGTAGTCCTGGAGTTTCTCTCATTCTCATTAAAAGAAAAAAAAATCTTTTTACAGCAGAATGAAACATATGTTTTGAATTTTTTTATTTGCATTGTGGATTGTTGTTGGTGGTTTTGTTTTGGGTTTTTTTTTTAACTTAGCTTGCATTTTTAATCTCTTACTTACTTTTTTTTTCTCCTATTCCTTTCTTCCTCACTGTTGTTTCATGTATTTCTTACCTTTCTGTACTGACTTGTAGTGTGCTTTGAGCTAGTTAGTGTTAATTGGAATGAATGTACTCTACATGGTATCCTTTCTAACAGAGTTTTAATGCTTCTCCAAAGTACCACAGCTTTTCCAAGCAATTAGATTGTTCCAGTGAACGAACATCCCTTCTGTTTTCTCTAAAGGTCGATGACTTTATATGTTCTTTCTCACAGTAGTTTGAACAGTATTTTTGATGCGATGATAGTGAACCAGACAAACCTTGGATCCTGGAAGGAAGAGATCTGCTATTTTATATACCTGTAGAAAGTAATCTTCTCTTTTGCCTGGAAAGTCAAAATAACTTTCTAGTAGCAATTGTACTGCAGTTGCAGTTATCTTGTGATTTCCTATTTGAAATACTCACCTCTAATCTCTCATTTTAACCTAGCAATTATATGTGTGCATATACAATATCTGCTGTCCAGGGACTCCCCTCTGTGATCAGACTTTGAGGCATGACACTTAAAATAAATATATAAATGTTATTAATAGCTTGGTTTCTGCAGGAAATTTATTAGCGAGAAAAGCAACAGAGACCCTTCCCCCTCCTTTTTTGTATCCTTTGTTTTCAGGTATCCTGGTCATTTGTGGGTTCCCAGGGGTGAAATTTCATTTTCTTCCACAGTGATATGACATTAAAAGGTTTCACTGGAAAATGAGGACAAAAAGCAGTCCTTTTTCTTCCATGCCTTTGTACCCACTTTTTTGTGTTTGCCTGAAAATATGAATGGGGAGAAGGGGAGGCTCTGATCCAGTTACACTCAAAGATCAGACTGAGAAACTGAGAAACAAGCAGAAAGACCTAGCTTATATGAAGAACTACACAGTGCTGAGAAGATGAGAAGCAGGGGACAGAGGCTCTGGAGTCAAAAGCCTGAGGCAGGACATGCTGCAAATCAGCATGGGGCTTTCTTTTTTTCCTTTTGGAAATAAGGAAATAGGCCTAGTCAAATGGTCTTTCTTAGTGTTCCTCTAAGCTTCAGTGAATACTAAGTGAAACAAAGATGCCTGGAACAAAACATTGCTGGCCTAATATGTGAACATTTTCATTGAAAAATTCGTACTGATATGTGAAGGGAGGATATCAGGCAATGTTTCATGCTATGTCTACACAGACCAGGGAATTATCTTGCATTCCCAATAGCAACATTCTTGTCTCACAAACTGGAGGTGTGGGATGTCCTTGCTTGTTATGTATATAAAAAACAATTGTCAAATCCTCTTCCTTACAAAACCAAAACCCACCCACCTTCATATAAAAACTAAAGAAACAGGTGAGAATTCAAATTACTCTGATTTCAAAATAAGCAAAACACAGTAGTGTTTATTTAGAGATTTTTTTTTTCAGTTTGGTGCTAATTTATTTCACAATTGCACTCTGTTACTATCCTGCATATTAAATTTTGCCTGATGTTTTTTCTAAGAATACCTTTCACAGGGTTTTCCTCAAACTTATACTAGCAAAACCATTATATTAAAGTTCAATTTTATGAGAAATATTCAGCTGGAGATGTTAAGTAAGAGCAGATGAAAATGAAAAAATCTTGAGAAATTGGAGGAAAATACTAAATATTTTACATGAGATTATTTATGTAGTAATTAATACCTCCTAACTTTAATCTAGGTGATGAGACATTCCTAACTGACAAACTCAAGGAAGAAGAAAACTATTCACATAGGCTGATGAATTGGGATATTTTATATTTTTCACACATAAAATCAGAAAATATTGTCCATGAATCATGATATCATGCTTGCTTTAACAGACTCATAAAGCTAAAAGGTTCATTTAATGGCTTGCAGATCTAATAAAAGTGTTCCATGAAGGATAAGATGTAAGTGTTCAAGATAGAGTTAATAGTAAAGAACATTTTCTCAACTCTGAGAAACCAAATAAGGACAACTTATCTAGTCGATGACTGATTTAGTAAAAGAAGCTGCAATTATCTTTACTGATGAATGTTTGTGAAAGAAAATGCAGTTGTAATAGGAACTTTTCATTTCCAAAAAGGAAATCTGGCAGGGTGTGAAGTATCTAAGTCAAAGACAAAAATGTCACAGCCATTTCTAATCAGGTCCAGGAGCAAAGGCTAAACCCCCAAATAGAAGGAAATTACGATACATTTGTCTTTTTCCTTCTCTTTGTACTTCCTAAATCTATTAGACTTTCAGGAAGGAAAAGGTTCTGAAATGGAAATTAGAATTTGAACAACAATATCTTTCTAATTTCTATTTTTAAAAACAAAACTGACCTCCTATTGCTATTGTTCAAGGCAGAGGAAGAAGATGTCTGGTTCAGTACTTTCTTTACTGATGCATTGTGTGTGTTTGTTTGTTTGTTTGTTTTTTATAGAGAGTACTATTCTCCCTACTAGCTGTTCTATATTCTTCCCTTCAACATAAAACTTATTTTTTAAAAATATCTCTAGAATGATTTAAAAATACTCTACAAATATGGGACTATGGAAAACCTTAAAAAATAAGTTTCCAGTTCTGCGTTCTGTTCTAAAGGCACAAATTTAAGTTTTGAAGTTGAAATTTACCAAGGTGGAATAATTTCTTAGGAAATCGGATGGCTGTAAGTGGAGCTAGTTTCTTTCACACCCATTGCCTTTTTTGTGTGCAGTGCTACTCTAAAAGCTTAGAAATATTTATTAAGAATAAAGCCCACTGAGATCAATAGAGCAAGACTGAAGAGAACTAGCTATTTTTTCACTTACATGTACATATCTGAAAATGTAGAACTTCCTGAGGGCAGCAATATAATGTGCTCCAGGATTAGAATTGTGATGTGATTTGAAGTTCACACTTGGAATTATCCTCCAGTCATTTCTGCCAACTGTAATTGCCCAGCCTTCGGCATTAAGAAGGGGAGAGGGAAATGCAACCATCTATTGGATGATGTCTGAATGAAACATAATTTTCTGGTTTTGCATATGCAGTTCTACACTAATTTTTCTGACTTATGTAAAACCCTTCATTTATCTTGGTTTTTACAAAATGCTTTTTTCTTCCAAGGGTTACTTTAGCTGTAATGAATGAAATTCAACTATTTGTGGGTAAAGCTGAAATAAATATTGTTCTGAAGAAGTTGTGAGCCCTGTTCTTGAAAAAACACCTGTCAGAAGTATCATTGCATTTTTAGACCAAATGTAGGCCTATATAAATTATCTAGAAATTTATACCTGAAAAAACAGGAAAAAAGACTAATATTTTAATCTTCATTCTTTGAGCTTATCTTGAAATGTTATGGAATTAAATTCTGATATACTTGCAGTATCTCTCAGTTTTGTTTCTGCTGAACAATGGATAGGTGACAATTTAGCTACAGGCCTGCATCCATAAGCAAGAGTTTGATTATATCTAGGGTTTGTTCAAGATTGTAAGTGGAGTTAAAGAAAGACTTCTTAAACTGTCATCTCCATAGTCCTTGAACTGACACTGAAAAAACATACCATGGAAAGGAAAGTTATTTGGTTATTAGCTTTTTCTTCTGTGGGATCTAATAAGCAGAGTATGAAAATATCATTAGAAATTCTTCATGGTATTTTTTCTAATGCAAACCTACAACACAAATTGTGAACATCCCACTTGATCTCAGTTTGTGCTGTTATGTACTAAAAATGTTCAGGATAATTTGACATTTGTACAAACAAGAAGAAATACAGCATATTTATTATCGCTCTCTGCTTCTGCCTACTTTCTGGTTGTGCATGACAGTATGAGGCAGGTACCCTTGTATACAATGACTTTCATTTCATTTGCCAGTTATTTTTGTGAGTGGTAAAGTTGGTATTTTGGTCTCATATCTCCTAACTGAGGTTGTTATTTCTATGCCATAATTTACATGTCAGTATTATGAAACTCAATAAATTGTGAGTAGCAAACCCACCACATTGTTTTTCAATATGCTGTCTGAAATGAGACTGTGAGGAAAAGAGAATACTAAAACTAAAATTAGAAGAGGAACAATTGGTTTGCATTAAAAATCTGCCATCCTGGTAGAATCTTATCAATGTAACACATTGGGCTGGGCTGCTCTCAGTTTGTGATCATGTCTGTATCTTGGATTACTTGTACCTTAACATTGTGGATCAGTTATTTCTAATAGCAGAATAACCAGACTTGGCTTTGGTAGAAGAAGAAGAGACTATTAAGAAGCAAAAAACCCCAACCAAACTAATCAGAAAAAGGAAAGAATTGTGTTGCCAACTCAATTAAAAAAAATAAAAAATAAAAAAAATATTCTTGGATTTCCATCACTGTTTGCTAGTTGCCTTTTTTTCCGTATACCCTTCCATGTTGTTTCATTGTTGCTGACTATTTATAGTAGTTTCACTAATACTGTAACTCTTAAAACATTTTCCCTACTTTTATTTTAACTTGTCATCCCATGTGGCATCCCAACAGACAAGATACCTTTGCCTGCTGCTCCTTATACAAGCAGTTGTATCTTCCCAGCCCCTCTTTGTTCCTGATTCCAGCTTCTCAGCAACAAGCTACAGTTCTAGGACTTCACTAAAGCAGAAATATAATCTGGAAAGGACTTTAAAAATCAGATAATTTATTTCCCAGAATAAAAGAAAATTAATTAATCTATAGCCAAATCTTGGAGAACAAGTAATCAAAAAGATAGATAATAAAGTGCTTCAGATTCCTTCCCACAAGAATATTTTAAAACTAACCTGCATCTACCCTGCATTTTAAACCCATTTGTCATCATTTGATCAGCAAGGACATTCTTCAAAGAATTGTCAGCTTACTCTCAGTCTAAAGGCAAACCAGACCTAATTATTTCAGCTTTTTCTCTTAGGTCAGTCATGATTTGAAACCTTGTGATTAACCTCATTGCTTTCTTCTAGACTTTCTCACACTGACTTACACATTTACTGAAGTACCATGGCCAAGACTGAGCAGAGTAATCAAGCTGATGCTTGCCTAATTTTGATTTGGTATTAATACATGCCAATATAGCATGTCTTTGGTAAGGATGTGAAATTATTGTCTCTTGTTCAAATTGTGATCCATTATAAAGCCCCAAAATCCTTCTTCCACTGTGCTACTCACCCCATTATTCCTCATTCTGTATTTCTACAGCTGGTGGCTCCGGTATAGGCACAGCACTTTTTATTACCCCTATTGATTTTTTTTATGAGTATTTCACAAATTTTGGCTTATTTTAAATTTCGATCTTGTCCTCTAGTGCCCCTGCAGTCCCTTCCAGATTTTCTTTTAATCAGCAAATTTAAAAATATGCATTCTCCTCCATCCTCCATGTCATGTGAAATTTCTATCAGTAAACCCTTCCGTTATAATAATATTATTGATAATTAGTCTTTGGAATCATCTTTCCTAGCCAGTTTTCCACACACACATCATTTCATCTATTTCATGTTTGATTATCAGAATATATTTCCATTGAAAGCTTCAGGAAAGCCAAGATAAGACATTTGTTGAACCTCCTATTCATAAGGCTGCAATTCTAACGTAAAAAAAGCAAGGTCACAAAGAAGAGGTTTTTTGTTTCTTCACTACTTGAAGCTACAAGCTTTCTAAATCTTTTCCTCTCAGCTGGTCTGTTCCTGAGGACTGAAACAGAAAAAGCAGTAGATTGTATTTCCTGACATCATTGTTTGTAATTTCCTGTGTTGAGCAAGAGTAATCCTTTCCTCAGTCTCTTGTTACACTGAATGCACTTGCAGAGCAAATTCTTGTTATCTTTCATTTTTACTAATGACATCTCATCCTTCGCTTTGCCCTTCCAGTCCTGATAAGCGTATGCCACACATCTGATTGTGTCCTCTTTAGTAAGACCTCCTTTCACTCCCTCCCATTGCCTGTTTCCAGTTAAACTCCAACTCCTAATTTCTATGAATTTAGCCCTGGGTTGGGTTTTAATTCTAATTTAAACTCCCACTAACAACTGCAATGCCAGTTTTTCAAATTCTAACTTGTTCTTTCTGCCCTCTGAATTATGACGGCTGAATTTGAAACCATTGTGACTCCCCTGGATCAGTGTCTGAAGGGGTGCTTCTGCCTCTCAGGTGGGAGACATGAGTATTACTTGTCTGAATAAATTATTGCCTCAAAACAGTAATAGAAACTAGCTGAGTTGAACCAGCACTAATATACAGGTTCTATTAACCTCAAATTACCATTACAGATAAGCACGTATTCAGGCAATGTCTTGTACAAACAAAGCATGCTACTCTATTAAATCCATAAAGGAATAATAGACATTCCAGTAGGCAAAATGCTGCCATTTTGCAAAGAAGACTATGCAAGATGATTTGTAATTAGATTACATCCAACTTCTTAATACTGACCTCAAAAATATCCAATATAAATAGTGATAAATAGTATGTTTTCAGAAAATAGCAAACCATTATGATAAAAGCTATTTTAAAGCTCTCCATCAGTGGCATTTAATTATCCTGAAAGTGAATCAAGCTGACCTCGTATAAATCTACACTAAGGTATTCATTTTACTGGGAAAACTCCCAAGTTAACTCCTATGCATCTTTGAAAGACTGTGGGTGAACAGAATCCATTCGGTTGTTTCACTCACCATGTTTAAAAAAAAGTAAAGGACAAAATCATCACTTCAGAATCTGATTGGATCCCAGAGAGAATGGAAGGGCAAGAAATTCTGCAACCTCATATATAAAAGACTGACTTTTATCAATTTTATCTTAAATATATCATTGCCTCACATGGATAATTGTGCTATACTAAAATTCATTAGGCCTAATACCTTTAGAATACTGAAACCTTATCAAAATTTTGGCCTCCATAATGAATCTTGAAAACCTCTGTATACTGTACATAAACCCAGAAATACACAAAGATAGAAATTTTCATTCCTGTATACAACTGATTGTATAATCCTCCTTGAAAGTCAGCAGTTAGTTTACCATCATGCCTCATAATGATTTTGCTTTTTGAAAATGCTTAGGAAATACAATAGAATATCTGTAATCTTTTCTTTATTGCAGGTTTTGAGATCTTCCGGTCTTCTTTTGCAACAGGAGAAAGCAATGACTCACTGACTCACTTTTTTACCTTTCTTACTCAAGATCAGGGAGTCTGTCACTTCCATTAAACTTTTTTTTTTTTTTTTTTTTTTAAGTCTTGTTACATTCTCTGAGCCATCTCTTGTGACAGTAGAGTCCATCATGAATATTTTATGTATCGCTTTCAAAATAATGCTACAAGTCATTGTCCCAGGCTGGCAAGTACACCTAGGAAGTTGATCCATTATGCTAAACTACAATGAAGGATGTACACGCTAATGTGTTAATAGACCTCTGTCTGCAGTCTGTTGTGCCCTGTAGTTTCCTATGTCAAGTACAGCTGGTCAGGAGGTCATGGCTAATAACTATTTGCACGTGCTGTGTAAAGGAATAGCAGAGTAAAGAAAGTCTATGTATCAAAAGAGCTTTCTCAGTGCAATGAAGCATAAGGAGTGAGCCAGAAGTAGGATGTGGATTCCATTCTTGAGAAGTATCTGCTATGTTGGAGCTCAGACATCAAAACATTTATTTAAAGGATAGATTGAGATCAATTCTACCAGTACCTTTTACTCAGCTCTGATAATCAAGATACTGTAAGATTTTCAAAACAGCTGGGTTAATTTTTAAAAAAAGCCACAGGCACTGTAAAACTAGTTAAGTGAATTGTTACGTAGTTGTGAAATTGTTACTTGGAGCCTATCCATTCATACAAGTACCTTTTTGGTTTTTGGTTGTTTTTTGGTGGGGTTTTTTTCCCCGTACTGAAGCAACTTTTATATTTTAAAAAATATGTAAATTTCATAGGAAACGAATGGCTTATGCTGAATCTGTCTGCAAGGGAAGAAAGAAGATGGACTTGGAAAATACAAAGATAGATTGGGAGAACTTTGGTAAAAGGTCACATTTATATTATCTTATTTTGAATGCTTTGGAAGGACGAAATAATAGAAAATAGGAAAAGGAAAGGAACAAGATGTGTGGCAGAAGATTCTTTTATAAAGACTGAAATAATGAGGACTTGGGAGTGAATGTATCTATCTGTGCAATCAGAAGGACGGCATCCACAAGGCATGACCTACCCTAATCTCAGCCAGCAAACCTATGAGGGCAACAAAACTCTAACAGCTGTTATGAACTGAAGGAAAACCTGAGAAGTTGCTTTTACATCATAGCAAGAGCCTAACAAAAGGCTGGAGGTAATAGAAAACATTGAAGCATTTGTTGTTGTTTTAAGGGGAAATATTCTAATAGCAAGAACTTTAGGTAAGCCTTAGTAAACCCATCATTTATTGTGATCAGCACCTTCTATGAGGATTGGACAAACCCCAGAATTTTTGGTGTTTTAGTTCACCATTTGCATTTTCCTAGTTTGTAGGGTTGTTTTAAGGATGAAATCTGTCCACCCAAACACTATGTAGTTTTAAATTGAGAAAGAGACCCACTCAATGCAAAACAAAGTTCCTTAATGTAGTCAATGGGGTTGTCCATAATGGCTTATGTAGCTTAAATTGGTGGGTCTAAGTGAATGTGAATTATCCTCTGAATCAATTTGGCTTTGAAAAATAATAGTCATCTGATTTGAATTTAATGCTAGTAACTTCATTGGCAGTGTCAGCAACCATAATCTGTCAAAGCAAGAGACTCTTTAGACACTTTTTTGAATCCTTTGCCCACAGACAGCATACCTGCTAAAATGTCATGTGCTGTCCAAGGAAGATTAAATGAATTCGTGAAATAGAGTCCATTGAAGGTTGCATAGAAATTATGACAAGCTTAAGAGTTTTCAGAGCTACAAATCTTGGAAGACAGGCAAGTTCTCAAGAAGAATGTAATCTATCTCCTCCATTTCTTGTATAATTTTTACCTCCTTTATGTGTCTCTCTGTAGCCATTTTTGGAGACAGGTTGCTGGTTTAGGTGGATTTTTATTTCTATCCATGTACAACTGCTTTCATGTTCTCTAGCTAGATGAGGATTTTTCCTAACAAAATACCTTCTGAGTCAAGTTAGATAAAAGATTACTAAAAGTTTGTTGATTTTTTTTTTCTCCCACTTTGTTTCAGCATGAACTTTTAGTACTTTTTTAGCTAAAAATTGTTCCTAGCTTCCCAACTCAGCCTTCTGAACTTTCTGGTAAAATTTGATTCTAATTGATTGACTACACTCTTGGTAATGTTCCTTCTAATTTTCTATAGCAGAATATATGAACATAAACAATCAGAGCTGAATGGAGTATTTTTGGTACACAGAGTATATCAAAACCAATTCAGTTCAGAATGAGCAAACATTTATAAGTACCAGATTTGATTAAGTTGAAAGACTGAGAAGGGAATAAAAGAGAGGGCAAATGAAAACAATCATTAGGGTCTTACTTTAAAATGTGTCTGTTTTTATTAACTTTTGGCTTCAATTTTGGAATTTTTTTTTTTTTTTTTTTTTTTTTTTTAGGTCAAAGCATCTATCTCATTTTGGCAGTGTTTAGTTATTTTTATTTTTGGCTGCTAATCCATTATTTTCACAAGTTGACCAAAGATACTAGTCATGCATCAGATGGTGTGATAAAAACATGTTACTTTTATTACCTTAGGTCTTAACTTTCTTTAGATAAAACTGGCTTATCTATTAACTGCTGTTTTGCTTCTCTAACACTTGCTGTAAGGACTCATTTTCCACCTGTAGTGATTTCCAGATTGTCTATTTTCAGTTTAAATTACTTAAAAATCATGCTTTTCGATACTAGAAGATTGAAAATATAGCATGCTGAGAGAGACATTGCTCATTATAAGGGTAGTAAGTATTATTTTTTTTTTTTCTCTGTGGCTATTAGAAAAAGAAGTGTTATTTTTAGATCTCTTGCCATGGAACAAAATGTACAAGAAGAAGCAAAATGCCTGCCACTGTGTATTATGAAGAAAAGCAAACTGACTGGTTCACACTTAATGGTAGACTAGTCCTTTATTTTAGAGATGATGTATTTTTTGCTTGTGTGGACCATTTCTACTTACATGGAACAGTAGCTCTGAATATAGCTTACTTAACATAGCTGTGCCCTGCCCTGCCCTCAGCACTCAAAGGAAGTTATCAGGAGCTGGTTTGGGTGCAACCAGAAGAAAATTACTTCTGTAAAGCAATTGGAATATAGCTTACTTAACATAGCTGTGCCCTGCCCTGCCCTCAGCACTCAAAGGAAGTTATCAGGAGCTGGTTTGGGTGCAACCAGAAGAAAATTACTTCTGTAAAGCAATTGTAAAGCCTAGTTGGCTTTAGAAAATATGAAATACAAATCCATATATAATGCATGCATATCATAGGTTTCTTTATCTATTTTTTGCTATATATTTTTTACTCCTTTCCTGGGGGAAAAGGATCCAGCTCCAAGGTCCTTGCCTGTAATGAATATAAGCGTCCTTTTCCTCACACTACTATTTAACAAACAAACAAACAACCACCCTCCCAAAAAACCCAACCAACCACCCAAACAAAAAAACCCATAGGTTAAAAACATTTCATACGGAGCACGATAGGTCATTAGATGGTGCCATTAGGAATAAGTAACTGCAGAGATCACACTGTAAATTATAGATATTCTTGCAATCAAGAAGGAATTAATTTAAAGAACTGTCATATTTACAGTTGTCACTGAAGTAATCTAAGTAATACTGGTTCTGTAGAAACAAAAAGAAGGATGCTAAAGAATATTTGTGGGGAATATATTTTTTTTTTTAACAAAACTTTTCATAAACACACTTTTCAGCAGTAAAGTGCTGGTTGATTAAGTTCTTCAAGATAGCTTATGAATACTGTGCTGTTTGCTATATCTATATATCTCTCCAAGATATCCACAGGCCATTTTGTTACAAACCTCATTTCTGTCCTTGAGGATTTTCTCCACTCCAGCAGAAACCCTCCAGTGTTTTAGTGAGACAATCTTTTCTGAGATAATCTCCAAATGCCTTATGGTAATGAAGACAGCTGCTGTCACAGAGAAAAACTGCTCAGTTCATATAGTTTAAACCATATCGGATCTGTAATGGTTTATTGGTTTGCTAACGACATGCAATTAACTTGCAAACAGTGAACTATACATCCAGGATCAATAACAGTAGCACAACGGATAAACCACAAGACCATACATTATGAAATGTTAATAAATGCCTACAAATGTCTAAGTCTTTTATAACTAGTCCCCTGAAGGTCTAATGCTGTACACAGTTACAGCACACCCCTTAAGTCCTTTATAACTAGTCCCCTGAAGGTCGAATGCTGTACACAGTTACAGCACACCCCCTCCACAGACACAGGCCATGTGGGTTACAGACGTGCACCCTCTCATCAGGGAGTGCTGTGTTCCTCTGCCTGCAGACCCTCCTGCAGGGTATGTGATGCTGTGGCTTTACCTGTACCCATACCACTCCCTGTGACACCCCAACATGTGTGCTGGTGAGAAAGCCTCCATACGACCACATCCATAGCCCGGTGCAGGTCTCCCCGTGCCACACTCCCATGAGTGGGGTGCAGGTTGCTCCCAGCACCCCACATGACAGGGCTCTGCCTGTTCCAGGCAGAGGTGGTGATGCTGGTAGGGTGGCTGCTGGCAGTGCCCAACCTGGTGGGCTGCAATTCTTCCATCCCCCCATAATTTCTCTCCCTTGCTGTTGCAAATAATCATGTTTCTTTTACACTCCTTTTCAAGGTGACCTCTTTGATTCAAAAATCTCTTTAATTACCTGTAATTCTCTGATCACTCTTTAATCTGGCTGTGGGTCATTTTCCTCTTACAAATTACACTTTTTTTTTTTTTTTTTTTGGCAAATACTCTCCAGGCTGTTTCATCTACCCCCACATTTTTTCTGCTCACATTCGTATCTTTACTGGTACTGTTTGCCAAGCTATTGGCTGAGACTGAGCCATATAAACACCCCCATAATCGGCCTCCTTCAGTAAGATTGATGCTTTGCTTTTTCTTCCTGTCCTGTTTCCTCAATATCCACCTTGGTGTGTTCCTTCTAGATGGGACGCCAGTAACCACATCAGGTTTGTGGCTGATAATCTGTGTGTGGCTTATTATACTGACTTTGGTAGTTTGTCAGAATTTTTGGTTAAAATGTCCTCTTGTAACTATTTAATATTTTGCTATTTCCACTTTCATTTGGCAACTTGCACCTTCCCCCTTTAATAAGTCCCAATTATGCACTGTAGGATTTCTGCACCCTATGAATATTATTTTCCTTAAATTAATTTCTTTTCTGAGTGAAAATATTAGTTCCTTATCCTTTTGTTAGCCTTTGCTTGCTTACTGTGTTGGTTTTCTGGTTAGATTTTACTATTTGGTTTTAGATCCCCAACCTATTATTAAAATTGGTGTTATAAATCCATCTTCTACTACTGTATGGCATTTAAGTTTTCAGTACCTAGCAAGCTCACCTTTTCTATGCTTCAGGACAAACTCTGGCTTGTTCTGAAAGTTAGACTTGTTGGGACTGAGGAATAAGGAGTAGATACAGGAAACACCAAGATTATTTCCCTCCTCTTTTTTTCGAAACCCCTACTTTTTTTTACTTTCTCACTACCATCCTCTCTTGCAGGTTTGGATTATCAGATTTTTAGGTAGTTTACGCAAAAAAGCTGCTTCTTTGAGGAATTTTCATGGCTTTCCTAATGCAAGATTATCTATATCCTTTCTATATATGTGAATATTTCACTATATTTCACATTTTTGTGTAGGCAAATTTTCAAAACTTATGTCCTGTTATTGGAGAATCTAAAAATCCAGAGCTCTGGGAGGATTTGAGACTTTACTAGAAAAGCTATTTTCTGCAATCTGACATAATAATGTATTGAACATATAGAACACAGAGAGTTCTTCCAAACTGCAGTAAGAAAAACATGTGGTTTTCCTTGGCATTTTGTTGATGCATTCTTTCAAAAGGTGAGATGTTTTTCAGCACAGGTGCTTTCTTAGTGGCATAGATATTTCCTGCTGAATTAGGTGATGAAGCTTCTTGTGTGATTGCACCATAAGAGCAGCAGTTTATTCATGTATATTCTCTATTGGTCTCTAGCATCATCTTTAGCAGTTCCAGCTTTTTGCATTGATTTATTTTTGCAGCCTTAAAAGATCTTTGAAAAACCCATTTGCTACATCTCCAATCTTTACTTCAAACCAAGTAAAATTTCAGCTGGTCAGCTGGACTGTATGACTCTATGTCAGGCGAGGGTTGGGTCCTGAGATTAATGTTTATTTCTTTGGCTGTCTTTTGTGCCACAAACGATTCCCTATTAGTTTTATTCAGTAATTACTTTTTTAATACCTGAAGGAAAATTTTCAATAGACTGTATGTGCATTTCAGATGTGTTCTAGATTGAGTCATCTTTCTTTGCTCAGATGGTTTCACATGCAGGTAGTTGCTTCTTCGGAATCTTCTTAATTAGGTCATACTCTCAATCTGATTGTGCTTGAACATTATTTTTTTTTTTTGGAAGATAGTTATCAGATAAAATATGCTTTCATACTCTGTGTTCTATAGGTGAGTTTGAACAAGAAGAATATTTAATTTGAAGAGGTTTTGGTTTTCTATCCCATGAGGTAGAAATGAGATTGTTTTATGCTAGTATGACAGTATCACAGTATCGTAGCCCAGCCAGCAAGTAAGTACCCCACAGCCACTCCCTCCCCCAGGTGGGATGCAGAAGAGAAAAGATAAAACCTGTAAGTGAGATAAGAACAACTTAATAATTGAAATAAAGTAAAGCTTAATAATAAAAATCATAACAACAACAACAGCAAAACCAACAATAATTGTATGTAAAGCAAAGAGAGAGAGGAATAAAATGGAAGAAAGACAAGTGAGGGACAATACAACCGCTCACCACCCACTGACCGGTGCCCAGCCAGTCCTTGAACAGCGAATGGCCCCTCCCAGTCAACTCCTTCTGGTTTATACAGTAAGCATGAGGTTCTATGGTACAGAATACTTCGTGACAACTAAAACATCAGTGTGTTATCAACATTATTCTCATACTAAGTCCAAAACACAGCACTGTACCAGCTACTAAGAAGACAATAACTTTCTCTCAGCTGAAACCAGGACAGACAGACAGCCAATGTCCTGCCTTACGGTTATACCTTGGGGATGTAGGCTTTCATATTCCCCCTTCTGGATGGATGAATTAGATCCTTACTGTGTTACTCGCAGGAATATGCTAATAATCACATCTCTACCTTCATGAAATGGGGACTGCATTTATGATTCATTGGTAGTTCTTAATTAAAACTAAAGACAATACTAGCCAGGTAGTTCTGGAACTATAGATGATTGTAAAGGTGGACTATGAGAAATACTGTGATACAAACTAATTTTAGGGTCTAAAATACGTTTTGTCCCTAATTACAGGTCTGGTAGCAGCACACAACATGAAGCTACATTAAAATTTGGTTTAAGCAGCAGTTCCTATGAAGAAGCTGATGTAAATGCTCTGATTCTGATCAGGGCTGGAGCTAGTATTCAGCTCAATGAGTTGACACATACAGATAAGGGCTGAAATAAAAAAAGAGATGCCACACTATGTTTTGAGTCAGTTCACAAGGATCATCTGGCTATGCTTATGTCTCAAATGTCTAGAAGTTCCTAAGATAAACTTTATTAGACTAAGGTTTGGCTCTGATGAAGAAAGGCACCCCGCATAAATTTTCCTTGCAAGTGCCATTCCTGTCAGTTCTGGAGTCCACTGGAAAAGCTGCCTACTCTAGTCACCTCTGACTCTTCGGGTGTTTCTTCTGCCTCATCTGACCACACCATGGGTTTGCGCATTTCAGACGTGCAAAATCATCTTCCTATGTAGGTAGGCTGGCAGTTTGTTGTCTGGAATTCCCTGTTATGATGATGTGACTTGTAAATAGTCCCTTCTTTCAGTTTTGCACCCTCATGGGTCAGTCAGAATACACAACCTCAGCAGACTTTTACAATAGGAATTGTCATACCAAACTGAGAATAGGACCAGGGAAAAATACTTTCTTTGTAAACCTATGATAACCTATAGAAGTAAAATGCAGTTAAGTAGTACTGTCATAGGAGAGTACACTGACAATTTTAGTAATGCTACTTCCAGTTTCTGTTAATATGTTTTCTTTCAATATAACTGGATAACCTGTGGAGTTGTAAATAATGTTCAGAAAAAGAACTATACATTTCTGCTACTTAGTATTCCTGCAACACAAGTTCCATTCTTGCCTTAGTACACAACTTAAAGCAACAGGGAGCCCTTTTAGACTAGTGCAGATTTTGTCTTTGCTTGCAAAGATAAACACAATGATTATTTTTTGCTTTCACACTTCCAATTTAATAAGCAAAATAAATAAACAGAAATTGAAATTGCTCAAAATAATTTACTCAGCAAGTGTTAACGTTAGTGTCCTGAGTGACAGAGATCTTATGAATATTGTGTTTATTATTAGCATATCAGAGCAGCTTTTTTTTCCCAGAAAGATACATTGCCAAGAATCTTAGACCTTTGATTTGAATTTGTGAGTGCACACAGGTACCTTATTCATTTGTGTTGGATTACTAGAGTTAATGCTGAAAAAGAAAGACCTTATTGCAAAATTTTAATTCTGTAGTTTCTTACTGTACAAACAGAAGGGAAAAAAGCAAGCTGTATCATCCAAACACTGCTGTTTCTTCAGTCTCCTCATTTAATTTGTTGGATATTGAGCTTGTATTATAACAAGTTATGAGATGATGGAAGGTTATTTTGTCAGCAGCAATTTCATGGTTTGATATACTTTTTTTGATCAAAACTGCATGAAAATCATGTTGATGGAATCATTTCCATGATGCCCTAAAATGACAGTGAATGAAACTATTAATATAAGAAAAAAAATAATCCTGAGACTTCAGAATAGGGATCGCTCCTTCATGGTGATGCCTGATAATCTCTGTATTTAGCAATCAGTCAAGCTTTCTGCTATGAACACCCTGATTTTCTTTATATTTATATTTAACATCTCAGTGTATGTAAGATAAATTCCATTGGCTTATGCATGGAATATAGCAATGGCTGTCAGCACAGATAAATGTTTTGTTCATCAAAATCAAAATGTATTCAGGTTTGTTTTTCAACTCAGAAGCAACAGTGATGACAAGAAGTATAGTTCAAATAGTTGATGTTTTCTGAATTCTCTTGCCCCCATGAAAAAAAAATCTAATGAAAAGTTTAGCATTATATATCTGTCGGCAAAGATACTAAAACATCTTTTAAGTCCTAACAACGGTTATTTGTTAGAAAAATAACCATTCATATAGGATATGACTATTCCGAAGTATTTTATTTCACACTTACTGCCAGAGTCCTGTTTCACATAAAATCACTTGGGGTGTATGGTTAGATAGTTTCAATAAAAACAGAGTGAATGAGTGCCCCCAGTGACCAGCATGTATCAGAGCACTGCATTTGCACTGGAAAGGTAAAATAGCAATCACAGAAAAGATAACAATTATTGTTAAATAAATTAGACTGCTGCTGGAATGCTTTGCTTCTGTTTTGTGTAAAAATATTGAAGGGGGATTTGGAAGCTGATCTCCCACTTTTCAGGGGAACAGAGACACCCCTGGGATGATGGCCCTGTCTAATTTTTTGTGGTAGGTTTCAAAATACCTTTTCTCTAAGGGACTGACCTTGCAGATAAATATTTTCTGTGCATCTGCTTAACCAACTAACTGAAGTTTAGAAGGGACTGCAGTGCTTGCAGCTCTGGTAATTCTGTGGTGAAAAGGAAGAAATAGGAATATTTTATCTTTTTTAGTGGAAAAAGTCTAGAAAAAGTATTTTTTAAAATGGTATCAACAAACAAGTGTCCAAAATACATCTAGAAGCAATTATTAGCTGATGATATGCTGAACAACCTAAATTATTTACCATTCCATATATAGAAAAAATTGTATATAAAAGAGGAAAAAATCCTTAAGCTTTGAAATTATACTTTTATCACAATGTTTGTTATGGAATGTTCAGATATTTTTTTAAATTATTTTTATTTACATTAGTACTATAAAGATCAAGTACAGAAGAATCAGATATTTTAAATCCTCTACAAACAGGTATCAGAAATAACTTCAGTGTGGTCCTGAGATATAAAGTTCAAGCCATGAGTGGTAACTGGAAAATTTTATTTCAAATTTTTGTGAATTTATGATAGTTGTGGGTTTTTTTTTATTTTAAAGAATAAAAATTACAAGTAAAAATTTTGCTTCTTTTAAAAAAAAACAATGGAAATTATTTTTAACTGAAAAGAAAAAAAGAAAAATATGTACATATAACAAAAATACTACGTTATAGGAATGTAAATTCACATTTTAGTTAACTAAGCTTTCATCTTTATGTATATCTGTTCTACTAACATTTTTCAATCATCCTTCATTAACGTTGTGCATTCTAAATTCATTGAAAATAGGGAATATATATTGCATAACATGTATACATCTCTGGAAAGCCTGGGCTGATGTACAAGACAATAAATTGGTTTTTATATCTGAAAGAAGGTGAAATGATAGAATGTCTGAATAATATATAAATAGGCTTTTTTGACTAATTTTTTTATGCTCTAATTGGCATCTAAGAATTCAAGACACAAGTAAGAACTCATCTCTTTTATATTATTGTTTTATGCTTTCTGTAAATCTTCCTTTCTTCAGACAAAGAATCCTTTGATCAAGCCATCTCGCTGCAGCTTTTCCATCAAACCAAGAACACACATGATGTGAAAGCTGTAAGTTAAGCCTGTCACATTGCAGTTGTTTCTGTTGTCATTAGATAAATTTAACTGATAAGAGCAGTATAATTTTCTGATATATTGCTGGACTTTTAAAATTTATTTACACTTCAAAGCTTGAGTTTAGGTAGATAGTACTAATAGGCACTTAATGTATTTTGAATCTCTGTCTTTCAAACTTTAAATAACCATGTGCAAGTTTTGTCTGTTGAGATATTTGAGTAATTATGCATTAGCATAAGTTTTATGATGTTTAACTGGAAATAGAAATCAATACAATCTTTAAAAATTATTCTGTTGTGAAGCACAGAACACAACATTATAGAATAATTTTGTAGCTAATTCCATCTGATATGAAGTCTATTCAAAGCAATATCATTTTCTAAAAGTTGCCAATAAGTGCTTCAGGATCTTCCTGTGCCTTGGAAATCGGATGTGAAGAAATCATATTAATATTGAAATTTCTCAAATCTTTGGCTGATAATTGGTAAATGAATAAAATCCTGAATTCAGGTCCCAGGTTCTTCAAAAATGTTTCAGCATTGTCTTTGACAAGGAGAATATTATCAGTCTGAAACAGGAATTCCTACCATACAATCTGTAGGGCATACCTGACTTGCAAGGATGAATTTATGCTTCTCTTTTCTGGAACACTGAAAATGTGGTCATTTACCAGATGGAGATATATAGATAATACACGCAAATCCTTGAAAAGTCTCCTGAATGCACAGTTTAATTATTTTCCAAAAGTGTATTAAAACTACTTCAGTGTGTGGAATTCAAGTTACTACTTGGGACCTTAGGGTTGTATCAATACCGATACATCGGTGTCAGAATGACACCATCTATACTAACAAATCTGTAGCACATTTGTATCATATCACCTTTTTGTAGCATTTGGCCGGTTCAACCTGGTGTCTTTACTAAAGAACTCTTGGGTTCAGTTTAACTATTAGGACAGTCCATAGATCATTTCCAGTAGTCTGTTTTCCTTCAGTTGCCTGAAACTGAAACCTAAGGCAGTTTACTGGCAGAGATGTGGACCATTCTGTGTCAGTTAGCATTAATACTTGATATTGAGCTTGGATACATTTAATTTATTCTGTAGATAGGTATAAATAAACACATACATATCTACATATGTAAAATAGGCTCTAATAGTCTAATATTATTAGCCCATGTCTACAAATAGAATATAGAGAAATTATATCCTGAAGGTCTCATGAGAAATATTCAACACATAACTTGAGTCTGGATTACCTACATCAGTTTAACACTACAGACACAAGTACTGATGCATTTTTTTTCCCTGCAGTATGGATAAAGTATGGGTGTATAGCACTGTGTTTCCCCCAGGATTTTACTATCAAAGTAAGAAATCTTAGCAAATCCTTTCATATGCTAAACGCTCGTCAGAAAAAAGCTCTTGGAAGCATTTGCAATGAAAATAACGAGTTCTATTTGGTCCTAAACCACAATACATTGTCTTGGATGTATAGCGGTTAGATCCAAATGAGCCTGTACTTTTCTGTATGGGATAGACTTTTGTAATTTTAACACTGCATAAGAAAATGCATTTTGCGTTGTACTGATATATTTTTTTAACTTGAGTTTTGGAGGGATAACACCGTATATGTGCATTTATTTATCACTTTTACTTGAGATTTTTTGTGGGTATTGTTTCAAGTTAGGTATGGATTTTAAACCAATTTAAAATGTTTCTTTCATAAACAGTTTCTCATTCGTCACTGAATAAACTTGCCATGCACTAACAGAGTTGAGAACTTTGGCAAGAAAGCATGTGTTTTATTAGATTGAAAAATGTACTAGTGAAAGAGCTTACTTTATATGTATATCTCTGCCCCTCAAGTGCTCTTTTGATCATGCTGTCAGGTAACCTGGAAAAGTAATTCTGTGATGCAAATACTTACAATGTCTTTAATTACAATTTTGTGGGGTTTTTCCCTCTGGGGACATGTGTTGCTTAATGGTTGAGATTTTCCTCACACCGTATGTGTTTCCACAGTATTCTTCTTTATTAAATTACAAAATTACCATTGGAGAGATAGCGTCTATTAAACATTTTTTTTGAATACACAGAGAGCATCTGACCTGTTTGTTTTTTTCTGAGTCCTACTGTTGCTACTGTAAGATGAGCACCACTTACAGACATTATAGGAAGCGTACAAGCAGAGTCAACAGAGGTATGATACTTATAAGAATACAAGTACTGTATACTCTTACTTATTCACGGAAGATAATATTTAGCTTTGAGTGAAGTATCTATTTTTTCTTGGCACAAGTGTTTCTTGTTTATTTCAAAACAATACAAACATTTTAATTGGATGAGGAAAAATAAGTCATTTACTAAGGATAACAGATTTTTAAATTGTCCTTTGTTGTCACTGACATTTGACATCATGATATCAAATATTATTAGAGGAATATAACATTTCTGCAGCAGCCAAATTAATAAAGCCTGCTTTTATATAGATATGCGTCTTATGTCTCCTTTCTTTCTCCCCAGTGTTCCACTTCCAAAACTCTCTCATATCACTTCCCACCTTGAATGGGCAACTGGAAGAATGTCCTTCCAGTGCCAAAGAGCATTAAGTGTGTGGGCTGACTTCCTGCACTTACTGGCCCCAGTCAGGTGCTGCCTATCATACTGGATAATCCCTTCTCCTTCAAGTAAAGTAGTAATTTAAAAGGCTGATCATAGAATACATCTAATCTTGTCTTTGGGATCTCCACCTTTCTGCCAAGCTCAGTTGAATTCAGACAACTAGTTTTAAAGGAATTTGGGGTGGGATAGCAGAGGCAGCAAAATTATATGTACTTTGTTTACTTTTAAGAAACAGGCTAAGGATTTTAAAATAAAAACCTCTGAAGGAAAAATGTTACATTGTCTTAAAAAATAGTGCTTTGTTAATAACTGTAGTAGATTTGTCTTGGCTGGATGCCAGGTGCCCACCAAGCCATTCTGTCACTCCCCCTTCTAGGCTGGACAGAGGGAGAAAATATGACAAAAAGCTCATGGGTTGAAATAAGAACAGGGAGATATTTACCAATTACTGTCATAGTCAAAACAGACTTCATTTGGGGAAGATTACTTTTATTTATTGCAAATTAATAAGACATTAGAATAATGAGAAATAAGAATAGATCTAAAACCACCTCCTCTTCAACCCTCCCTTCTTCCTGGGCTCAACTTTAGTCCCAACTCTTGACCTCCTCCCCCAACTGGCTCAGGGACATAGGGAATGGGGATTGCAAACAGTCCATGACATTTCATCACGTTACTTTTTCCTCCTCACACTCTTCCCCTGCTCCAGCATAGGGTCTCACCCACAGGAGACAGTCCTTTATGAATTTCTCCAGTCTGGGTCCTTCTCACAGCTGCATTCTTAAGCAAACTGTTTCAGAATGGGTCCTTTCCATAGGGTATAGTCCTTCAGGAAAAGACTGTTCCAGTATGGGTCCCCCATGGTGTCACAGGTCCTGCCAGCACACTTGCTTCAGCATGGGCTTCTCATCATGGGGCTACAGTTCCTGCAGGACCTTGCTCCAGCACAGGCTCTCCATGGGATCACAGCTTCCTTCAAGGCACATCTACCTGATCCAATGTGGGGTCCTCCATGGACTGCAGAGTGAATATCTGCTCCACCATGGACCTCCATAGGCTGCAGGGGGACAACCTGTGCCACCATTGTCTTCATTACATGCTGCAGGGTAAGCTCTGCTCTGGTGCCTAAAGCAGCTCCTCCTCCTCTTTCTTCACTGACTTTGGTGTCTGCAGGACTGTTTCTCACATGTACTTACTCATCTCTCCCGACTGCTGTTGCACAACAGTTTTTACCCCTTCTTAAAAATATTATGTCAGAGGTGCTACCAATGTCACTGATGTGCTCAGGTTTGGCCAGTGGCAGGTCCTTCTTTGAGCCAGGTGGAACTGGGTCTGTCCAACATGGGGACAGCTTCTAACAGCTTCTCACAGAAGCCACCCCTGCAGCCCCTCTGCTACCAAAACCTTGCCATGTAAGCCCAACAGAATAATATTTCAGCATAGTTTCCAACAGTAATGTTTCTGAAATATGTTTCACAGAAAAGTTTGCTTTACACCTTGCCTTTAACTATCTGAAATGTGCACTGAGATGGTCTTGGTGCCAACAGCTTCCATCCTATTAGTGTTTCTACTGTTTCTCTGAAGAAATAATAGTTTACTTTTTTTATTCATTAATTGCAGTTTATATAATATTAACTATTTCATAAAGAACATATAAAAGTTATTATAATTGAATTTATAGTGGAGCAGTTCTAGATTTGATGATCTTCTTAATATGTATACACATGTATGCTCCTACTTATCCCTCCCTTTTAGAAACAGTGGCACAATAAAAGAAGTACCTATTTTGCTAAACAAAAGGAAAATACAGGAGAAAATTACTTTTTTTCACTTCATTGAAAACAATAAACTAAAATAAAGCAACTGCAAAGTCATCAGCTGTAATTTTTAGCTCTTCAGGATGTTACTATTTGCCAGATTTTTGAAAGGCTTGACTGCAGTAGTTGTTGGACGTTTTTTTAAGTTTGGTCATAAGTATTGCAGTGGGAGTGACAATATGCTGAGCTCTGTTGAAACCCTTGTTGGTGCAGAACAATTGAAAGAAACATTTTGGCCCAGAGCCCTGTAGAATAACAAGTTCCACATCATCAAGCTCATGGTTATAGTTTATAGCACCTGGCTGTGCTCTGGTTCAAAATACTGAATAATGTTCATGGATATAAGCAAACATTTAACCATATAATTCATCTTAGATTTACCCTGGAGGAAAAATATCCCTGAGGCCAACTTTTCTATAATAACCAGATGTTTATATAAACTATTACAATGCTAAGTGCAAATTCTGGGATGTTTCTGATTAAAGTTTAAATTTTTTTTTTAATATTTTAATATTTAGTTATTTCTTCTCAGTTTAGAAGAAGAAAGAAGACAGAAAGGAAAAAGTATTAAACCAAACAGCACGTAAGAAACTAAGTTATCTAAATGAAATTAGGAATGATGTGTTAAAACCAGGAAAGATTGCTTAAGTAATTTTATTATAAGTTTAGAAATATTATACGTTTTCCAACTTTTTCTCTGTTTCATTTTCATAGCATTAAAGATAGACCATTTAATGCTTGGTATTTCCACAATGTAAATATTCTTTAACTCTTGTCCGATACATAAATTTTCTTCTCATGCTGTCTGCCTAATCATCAACCATTGTAATTATTTTTCTTTCATCAGTATTTAATCGGTGCCTTCACACCTTGAATATGAATACAGTTCTGATCGCCTTCCTTTTTATACCCTCCCCCTTAATTTCAAAGTACAAAAAAGGACAACATGGAGAATAAAGGCACAGAATAGTTACTGTTTAAGATAAAGATGATATGACTTAGGAAGGATATGAGAGTACTAAAAATCTTGCCTAGCTAAATGAAAATGATTAGGAAACAACTACTTCACTGATTTTCTCATAATAAAAGACTCAGTGGCAAAGATGGGATCTTGAAAGATTGATTTTCTCTCTCCCTGGAGCATTTGTGTTGGGGGCTGGGACTACTGGGTTTTTTGATGTTCATACTATAGTCTTTACATGCTGATCATCACTACCTTCTACATGCAAGAGGTTAATGCATGATAGGGCAAACAAAAACACATACATTTTCAGGTTATCTTGGCTTGATTGCATTTTCAAAGTTTGTTAAAACAGCGTTTTTATTCCAGTAAGCTAATAATATCCAGTCATGAGACAACACAAGAGAAACAAAACCACCTCTATGAAAGAGAGGAAGTTCAACTGCAGCTGAGCTAAGTTCAGGGCTATTTAAATAAAATTAGTGAATTTGTTTTCAAACACAATGCCTCCAGAGCTTGAGAATCTTCCAGAATTTTGTTTTCTCTATGAATTTCTCTATGAATCTGAAATTTGGTCATTTAGAACTTAAACTTTTCAGCCTCACCAGCAGGCTGAAGACCTTGGCAGGTATAGGACCCTGCCTATACCACTGTGAAACACTCTTCTGGGCTTCTGCTATCTAGGCTGTTTGAAATCTTCCTGGGCTCTCATGTCTACTTGACAAATGTGGCTGGCTTAGCTGAGAATTATAGCTACTATATTGGCATGAACTTGTGGATGCATTATTTATGAAAACGTAGAAATGCGTTATTAAGAAAGAAAGAAATATTCACTTTTCCCCTAAAACCAAAAACAGCTAGTACAATGAAAATATTCTTCTCATGCTTCCTTACTGATTGTCATATGTGCTTTGGTATGTACAAAGATAATTATTTGTTCTTTAAATTCAATCCACCTTATGATTTACTTTTTAACATGACCATTGCAGTGATTTATTGGTACTGAGACAAAATTGAAAAGAAATTTCAGAACTGTGTTTTTCTGTTCAAGGTGAACAGAAAATCAGCCAAGAAAGCATTTAGTTTCAGACCCCCAAGTAGTATGCTACTACATTCAGAAATCCTCTGCTACATCAGAATGACACCCCACTGAAAAAATGTGTTATGTTGCATTAAAGACATTTCAATGCAGTCACTCTGTGGTTAAATAAGATTTGGGAAGTATTACAGCTAATTTTAGAAAAAGAACTTTCTGGGCTATACTGGCTGATAGTGGTCTATCTGACCCACAGTGAAAATCTGTCTTGAATTTCTCTTCAGCCAGAATCAGGTCTATGAAAACATGGCTACTTTTATGTAGTGTTGGGAGAAACGTGAAATGGAAAGGATTAAGTGGCATATATTCACAGCCATGCATTAAAAGGGATGTACACTGCTGAAGTATCTTAGGTAGGATGTATGATACTGGAAAATATTTTCCCCAACTACATTTACTACTTTAGGCTGTTGACAGAATTACAAAGATTTTTCTTATTCCTTCGATAGTTTTACTTAATTTGATTAATATTCATGTAGTGAAAATAATTCTTTCTTATATGAAAGTAAATTTAGAATAATAAAAGAATGTATATAGTCTGAA
The DNA here is from genome assembly GCF_023634085.1 of Falco cherrug. Lineage (NCBI taxonomy): Eukaryota > Metazoa > Chordata > Aves > Falconiformes > Falconidae > Falco > Falco cherrug. The sequence goes on from NC_073699.1 coordinate 65,424,871, forward strand.
ATTTAATATATGCTTACAAAAAAAGTTAAATTGTTTCAGAGAAAGGCAATGGTATATGTTAAGGATATACCACTGAAAGTTGTATATTGCATTGTAAGTTTATAATAGATATATAATCAAAAAAGTCTGATGTTATGCTTAATCTTTCCAGTTTATGAATTCTCAATTTAAACTGATAAACTACCTCAACAGTTTTGGTAGTGCACTAAGGGACCAGGTTTTCACCATTTTGGCTTCCCTTGAAAAGATGCCCTTTGGAAACTGGAAGGACTTACTACCTAAGCCATGCATTAATACTGATATGGACCAGTAGTGCAGGAATGTATTAATTGGCTGGTAGTTATGTCACTTTAATGACTCTCTACACAACACATGCATAACTAGATTACCCTTAGAAAAAAATAGTTAGACAAAGTCTACATGGAACTGAATTTCTCACCGTATTTGAAAAGAGTTGTATATTCTCAGAACCATGTAGACCTGAGCACAAATGAATGCTGAATGAATAAAACAGTTGCCTTTGTGAATCCTAAACCAGAAATAATTTCAAAAATTTGTGGTCTGTGGTTGGTTTGAAATGTCTTGGAAATATTTCTTGATAATGTGTAGACCTCTGCATCCGAGCAGGATTTTATTTGTTATTTAATCCATTTTTTTTAAAGTTAGTTAAACTCATATTCATAATGGAGAAAGGGTTAGCTCTTTTTTGTTGTTGTTGTTATTTGTTTGTTTTGTGACTTTCATTAATAAATTCAAATAAGTCTTCCAGGAATGAGAGTCTGGATAATTAATTGATATATATAGAGAGTTTACATACCTGTTACAAGAGATTTCAGCAACATTTTCAGTGTTTAAAAAATCAGTGTCTATTTTATTTTTTCCTCCATCATCTCTTTGTTTCAAAGAATGTGTTTTTCTGCTTGCGTGACTTTCAGAGTGTATATCCTCTGCTTTCCTCTTCCAGTAGTTAGTTGGTAAGGGTGACCGTTAAAAGTTACTGTTGAGTGTCCTGCTAAAGTTTAATTATTGTAGAAATCTCTCGTGAGAAAGAATGGCCTTTAGGGGAATCTCACATGCACAGCTCAGTAATCCTAATCAATCTAATTAAATTTCTGTGAAATAAGCATTTTAAAAAGCCTTCCAGAGGTTCAGTAGGTCTGGTTTACTGTTTAGTGTTACAGGATTTATCTTTAATCTAGGAAGGTTTCTCAAAAGTTGCAGTGAATTATGCATTAGATTTGAACGGAAAAGTCCTTGCACAAAGCCACTACAATAGCATAGCAGAGCGTACTTTCCTTTTCAGGACATACTTGATGCGGTAATTTCTTGTGCCCTTCTGGTAGGTTGACCCTGGCTGGATGCCAGGTGCCCACCAAAGCCACTCTGTCACTGACATCCTCAGCTGTGCAGGGGAGAGAAAATATGCTGAAAGTCTCCTGGGTCAAGGTAAGGCCAGGGAGAGATCACTCAGCAATGACTGTCACAGGCAAAACAGACCCAACTTGGGGGCAAAAATATATATTAATTTTTTACCAACCAAATCAGAGCAGGATAATGATAAATAAACCCGAATCCTAAATATCTTCCCCCCACCCTTCTCCTCTTCCCAAGCTTAACTTTACTCCCGATTTTCTCTACCATCTCCCCCTTCAGCAGCACAGGGGGGTGGGAAATGGGGGTTGCAATAAATCATCACACACTGTCTCTGCTGCTCCTTCCTCCTCAGGAGGAGGGCTCCTTACACTCTGCCCCTGCTCCAGTGTGGGTCCCTTCCATGGGGTGCAGTCCTTCAGGAACAGGCTGCTCCAGCGTGTGTCCTCTGTGGGGTCACAACTCCTGCCAGCAAACCTGCCCCAGCCTAGGCTCCTCTCTCCATGGGGCCACAAGTCCTGCCAGGACCCTGCCCCAGCGTGGGCTTCCCATGGGGTCACAGCCTACTTCAAGCTCTCACCTGATCCAGTGTGGCATCCTTCACAGGCTACAGGTGGATATCTGCTCCACCAAGTACTCATGCAGGCTGCAGGGGAACAGCCGCCTTCTCACCATGGTCTCCACCATGGGCGGCAGGGGAATCTCTGTTCTGGTGCCTAGAGCACCTCCTGACCCTCCTTCTGCACTGACCTGGGTGTCTGCACAACTCTCACTCCTCTCTTCTCTGGCTGCAATTGCTGGTGCACAGGATTCCCCTGCCCCTCACTTCGTTATCCTGGAGGCACTGCCGCCGTGGCTGATGGGCATGGCTTTGGCCAGCAGTGGGTCCATCTTGGAGCCAGCTGCCACTGCCTCCATCAGACATAGGGGAAGCTTCTAGCAGCTTCTCACAGAAGCCACTCCTGTATGCCCCCACTGCCAAAACCTTGCCATGTGAACCCAATATACCCCTGAACATCCAAAGTGCAGTGCTTAACTTACAAGATTCTCGTAAACATCAGCAGATTATTTTCCCAGGTAGAGGAAGTCCTAACAGTAACGAAGCAAAGTGGAGGAAATTGCTGTTTATACTAATGTCTTCATAGTATAAATGTCTGAACTTGCAATTCAATATGAGGTTGGTGACTACTCATTTTGCTGTAATTTACAGCCTTGACACTTCCTTAGAAGCATAAAACTTTCATTTGGATCCCAAAACGCTGTTTCACCTGACATCTACTCTATGTGTTAAAATACCGTCAATGCATAGTTACAATCACTTGCTCACAAAAATTTTTGTAGTCTGCTAAAGGAATGCAATCATATCTAAAAATTTCTTCTAAGCATTTCTTAATGATGGAATTCAACCTACTGTGTCTTGTACATGCAATGTGGGAATCTCAGTTTCTTTTGCTCTCAGTGCTGAACCACAGATGAATCTCACAAAGTTCTTGTCTACGTACCTGTGTTGTCTCACAATATATTCACATTCCAGGGTAATTGCTGAGACAGAGCATTTGTATTCCCAGAAACACAAAGTGGTAAGCCTATTGCTCTGGTGCTATCAGAAAGATTAATTCAGGTATACAGAAAGATGGTTGTCTTTGTATTTATTTTATAATTCATACTTAATCTTCCTGTAACTTGGCTGAGTATATTCTCCTGCATTTAGGGTTATAGGATCATAGGATAATTCAGGCTGTAAGGGAGGTCAGAAGGTCTCTAGTCCAGCCTTCTTCTCACAGCAGAGTCAACTCTGTCAGACCAGGTTGCTCAGGACTTTATCCAGCCAACTCTTGAAAATCTTCAACGTCAAAAACTGCAGAGCCTCTCTCAACAACCTACTCAACTGCCAAACCCTTTCCCTAAGGAAAAAGGCTCTCTTTATGGCCAGTTTGATTCCTCTCCCTCCCACGCACTCCCCAACCCCTCACCTCTGCCTCCACCCATCCCCATTAATCTCTCTGTCTCTTGTTTCCTTATCATACACTCCTTTAAAACCTGTGTAGACTAGTACCGCCATCTTCACCATAATTTTCCTGCAGGCACTGGGGATCTGCTGCTTGGTGCCCCCAAAGTCCTCCCTTCACCAGGCTAAATCAAACTCAGTCCCTTAGGCTCTCCTCACAGGGCAAATGCTCCAGCTCTGACTGTCTTTGGTCCCTCTGCTGACTCACTTCAGTTTGTCAAAGTGTTTGCTGTATTAGGAGACTGAAAACAGGACAAAATATTGCAGATGAGGCCTAACAAGTGCTCTCTGGAGGGGGAAAATCCGTTCCCTCCTTCCCTGGATCTGCTGGCTGTGTTTCTGGTAATAGAACCCAAGGTGCCATTTTCCTTCTTCAATGTCAGGGCACAAAACTGGTTTATGGTCGTCTTGCTGTATACAGGGGCCCCCAGAGCCTCTCCCACAGAGCTGGTCCCCATCTGTTTGTCTCCAGCCTCTGCTGTTCCCAGGGGTCTCTCCATCCCAGGTGCAGAACTTGGCATCTCCTGGTTTCAATTTCTGTAGGGTACTTGCTGGCCTATTCTTCCAGCCTGCCTAGGTCCTGAGCAGAAGCTCTGCCCTCAAACATATTGACTGGTCCCCCTAGTTTGGTGTCATCTGCAAACTTTATGAGCAAGCACCTCATTTCCTCTTATAGGTAATTGATAAAGATGTTGAACAGGACAGGTCCAGGGGTACAACCCTATAGCACTCACCTTGTTACCAGCCTGCAGGTAGAGCACAACCAATTAACTGTAACATTTGGAGCCCAGGCACACAACCGGTTTTTTAATCATTCAGTGGTCCACCCTTCCAGTGTTGAACATCTTGCTAAAGCTGAAATAAATGACATCTACTGCTCTCCCCTCATCCACAAATCTAGTCCTTTTATCATGCAATCAAGCTTGTCAGGCATGATTTACGCATAATCAATCTATTCTGACAGTTTCCAGTCACCTTCTCTCAGGTACCCAGAAATGTGTTCCAAAAAGACTCACTACTTGTTTTTTTTCTAGGGACCAAATGAGACTAAATGGCCTGTAGTTCTCCAGATCATCCAACTGGACTTTGAAGACAGGAGCAACATCTTTGCATTTTAAGTTGTCAATGTGAATGTTAAGTTCTTCTCTGCTAAGACCTTTCAAAGACGATAGAGAACATTACCTTTTGCTGCAGCCCACCACATCCCACACACTTGTGTGGGTCAAGTTTGCTACATCAATCCCTGACTCAATCTTTGTCCACTGTTAGTTCTCAACCTTGTACCTTTTCACTAATCACAGAAGCCTGGGAGACCTTACAAGAGAAGACTGGGCCAAACAAGAAACTGAGAACCCCAGCCTTATCTGTGTCTGCAGTCACTAAATCACATGTCCATCTGGCAACAGTCTTACATTTTCCTTGTGTACTGTTTTCTTGCAGATGTAGTGGTGGAAGCTCTTCTTGTTGTCCCATGTGGCATTTTGCCCATTCTTAAATAGGTTTTCCAGAGACTCAACCAGCAGCCTGGCTGAGGATCTCAGTTGTGTTCTGCAGTGGGGCCATTCAAGCCAGCTGGAAACAGCTGTGTCCAGCATGGGGTAGCCCCTGATCTCTTATCTCAGAGACCACCCCTGCAGCCCCCTGCTACCAACACCTGGACACCTGCAGACAATATACTTGGGTCCCTCCTTACCATCCCTTCCAGGACATGGCAGGAAGGTTACAAGTCTCTGTGAGAACTGGGACCTGTAGTACAAAGACTTCCACAGGTTTAGTTTAGTTTAAAGAAGACTTTGCCCGCTTTATTACCCTGATCAATGGGTGTGTAACACATTACTCCAGTCATGCAAACTGTCCCACTGTGTCAAAGTTACCCCAGCAATGTTGCAGTCTTGTGACTGCACATACAAGTCTGGGTTCTCCAACTTGTTTCCTCGGCTGCATGTACATACGCTCGAGGTGGGCCACTTTCACCCCTACTCTGTCATTTTGGAAGTTGCTCTTATTCTTGTAATACACGCTATGGTTTCCACCCCATCCATTGTTTTTTCACCTTCTGTGGATTGTTAGCTTCCTTCCCTATTGTTCCTAATTTAAAGCTGTTGTCAGCAGGTTGCTACAAGCTGCAATTATAGTGCCATTGACAAAGTTTAAGCATTTTAATGCAGCACATAAAATTAAATTTCCTTAAAAAACAAGCTTCTCAATATTCTATAGTATATTAACTTTAAAAACAGTGCAATTGCCCAACACCTTGACCTGTGTTTTTTACTGTTTATAAGCACAACCTGACATCGTGATGCTAGATTTAGTCCAAAAAGTTAGAGGACTGTATTTACAACCATAAAATAATTGTTCATTGATAGCAGTAAGCAAAATAAGATGAGTGACAAAAATGCACTTCCACTAGTATGAGTAAGGAGCCCTACCCACTCTCAATCCCTATTATGTGGTCCATGCACCTGCCCGTGAGCCTCATCATGTCTGTAGATGCAGCCAACATAGTGTTTTTCTATTATAGAAGACTCTGGATGTGTCTGTAAGACCTCCTGACTTGTCAACCACTGCTGCTAAGCCTCAGTGGTGTTCTCATAAGCCTCAGTACAGCTGACCTTAATCTTAAGGTCAGCAGCAGAAAGTCTTTAGTCTGTTTCTAAACTGCTTCAAGCTGGAGGCAATATTGGCTAATCACCAATATGTCATGATTGTATGTTATGGCTTATTCTGCATGGCTTGGGAATGCTGCACTGACCAAAAAGCTGGAGGGACCCTCAGTCAGGCCCAATGCACACTTCGGTCAGAACTGATTTGTGCTTGGCTAGCTCACAGTATGAGCTGAACCAGACTGTAGGAAAATAATTATTTTCTTCACTCAAACATGTAGACAGGCCTTTTCCTTTCAGCTCCACATTGAAGAATGTGAGAAAAGTTCTTACAAGGTTCGAGGCTGTGGACCTGATTGCATCTTTGTTTCTTTCTAATGGAGTGCCTCATGCCCTGACAACCCTTTGGCTTTTACCAGTCTCCAAATGAGAATTTTCTTACCTGTTGTTGATCATGCTTTTAGTCTCATTGTTCCTTATAAACCGAGCTTGCTTGAAAACGCGTGGTGGAGTCCTTTTTATAATTCTCTTTCTGGAGCCTCTGACCTGCAATGAAAAAAGAGACCCCTCCTAAACCAAAAATTCTGCCTAAGAAGGTACAATACCTTCAGTGAAACAAAGCGAATTGCAGACTGATTAACTGCTTTGCCCTCTGTGCTATAATTAGCCAGATTTCTTTGCTTACCCTACAGTGACCCGTCTGCCTAGTTTCTTCTAGCTGTTAACATCTCCTATTTGAAAGAAACAGAGTGTTGTACCCAGAGTAGTTTGCAGAAATATGCTGTCCATTCTTCCTCTCTTCTGACTGTCACCTTTACCCTACTGTGTGATTGAAATGCATAGATTGTAGGGTTAGGATACAGGGAAAGAGTTATAAAAGAGCAACATTTTCAAAGTGTTTTTAATTTTGTATTCTAAGTTTATATATAGATGATCTATCTTTTACAAATTTCTTAAAGGTCAGAAACTTCTGCATGGCAAATTTAAATTGAATATTTTCAAAATGGCCTTGGAACTTGTACTGGGTTGGCACAGCAAGGTATTAGCAGTGGGGGCATACAGGGGTGGCTTCTGTGAGAAGCTGCTAGAAGCTTCCCCTATGTCTGATGGAGGCAGTGGCAGCTGGCTCCAAGATAGACCCACTGCTGGCCAAAGCCATGCCCATCAGCCACGGCGGCAGTGCCTCCAGGATAACGAAGTGAGGGGCAGGGGAATCCTGTGCACCAGCAATTGCAGCCAGAGAAGAGAGGAGTGAGAGTTGTGCAGACACCCAGGTCAGTGCAGAAGGAGGGTCAGGAGGTGCTCTAGGCACCAGAACAGAGATTCCCCTGCTGCCCATGGTGGAGACCATGGTGAGAAGGCGGCTGTTCCCCTGCAGCCTGCATGAGTACTTGGTGGAGCAGATATCCACCTGTAGCCTGTGAAGGATGCCACACTGGATCAGGTGAGAGCTTGAAGTAGGCTGTGACCCCATGGGAAGCCCACGCTGGGGCAGGGTCCTGGCAGGACTTGTGGCCCCATGGAGAGAGGAGCCTAGGCTGGGGCAGGTTTGCTGGCAGGAGTTGTGACCCCACAGAGGACACACGCTGAAGCAGCCTGTTCCTGAAGGACTGCACCCCATAGAAGGGCCACAGGTAAACAACGCATGCTGGAGCAGTTGTAAAGAACTGTAGCCCATGGGAAGGACTTACATTGAAGATGTTAATGGAATACTGTCTTGCATGGGAGAGACCCCAGCTTGGAGCAGGGGCAGAGTGTGAGGAACCTCCCACTGAGGAGGAAGTAACAGCAGAAACAACATGTGATGAATTGACCATAACTCTCATTCCCCATCGCCTCCAGCTGCTAACAGGGAGGAGATAGAGAAAATTGGGAGTAAAGTTAAGTTTGGGAAGAAGGGAGGGGTGAGGGGAAGGTGTTTATGACTTGGTTATATTGTTCTATACCGTACTCTGATTTGTTTGGTAATAATTTAATTTTCCCCAAGTAGAGTCTGTTTTGCCTGTGACAGTCATTGCTGAGATCTCCCTGTCCTTATTTTGACCCAGGAGCCTTTTGTTTTATTTTCTCTCCCCTGTCTAGCTGAGGAGGGAAGTGGTAGAGGGGCTTTGGTGGGCACCTGGCATCCAGTCAGGGTCAACTCAACACAGAAGTAAAGATCAGTGTTGCATGCATGTCAAAATTATACTAGTGGATTAGTTCTTAGTCAAGCCAGCTAGAGAGCTGAAGAAGGGAAAAACTGACATGCAGAATGATGACATTCTACCAAACTACAAGAAACCTCAATTTTTTTTACTCTAAATGCTAATCTCTCTTTGATACAGCCTTATTGAAGGTGTTTATAGCAAGCAAAAATGAGATCTGCATAAGGAATCAACAATTAGGAGCAGGCACCTTCTGTGCATTCAAGGAAAAAAGTAATTTAAAAATAAAATTGTAAAATAATAGAAGAATTAATTTTGATAATTAATAGCATGCATAGATGAATTTTTGTTTCCTAACTGATTTGTTCTTGAGTATTTTCTTCTGTATAACCACTGCTGTGAGACATAAAAATAACCAAGGTGATTTACTTTGAATGTAGTGTTACTTCTGCTCTACTGCAATTATTTTCTAAGGAAAGGGATAAAATGAAAATGTTTATGATACTTGAATTAAAAAAAAAAGAATCAAAGAAAAGCTTGGCTTTTACTGGCTAAATGGTATTGAAATTCAGAAGAATAATTTACCAGATATAGCAGGGTGAAATTACAGGGGGTGAAAAAAACTTTACATTCATAAATCTGCAAATACATTAAATATGACAAATGGCAATATTGTTCAGCTCCACATGACACAGACAGTAAGTTTGGGAAATTTGGAAAGCAGGGATTCCAAAACATATATTTAAGTTATGTCTTCTCTTCTCCCTCCTTCCTTTCCCAGCTAGGTGCCTGTTTTTTAGTTTTTTATAACATTAATGGTAGATGTGCTGCAGAATGCAGATTTCCTCAGTTAAACTTAGAATTAAAAAGAAAACTTGGATTTTAGAACTTAACTTCCTGTACATTTGAGTCATATTCCCATTATTCCAATGAGGATTGATTTCTATTAAAATTCCAACCCATTTTAGTCTTTGTAATGAGCCTAAAATAGCTGCCAGCTTGCAGTGCTGGAATTAATGATAATTAAACGTAACACAAAATGTATTTCCATATTTTGTATTGCTTAAATGATTTCATCTCAGATGTAGTATGATTCTTTTTAGAGATGACTACTTCTATTTAATCTCTTTTCCAATTTTAATTTGAATTTCATATTGTTCCTGACTCTTTAATGAATATTTTGGGAGATGGCCATAGCGTTGTTAATTATACTGGAGCCTGAGTATAATTAATTCTTTTGGACCCAAAGTCAGCTAGTTAATCGATTTCTGATGAAACTGAAGATTAAACACAGATAGTTCACTTCTTCTTTCATTCATTTTATTTTTTCCCTCTTTGAATTTAATCAGATTACTTTAGGAGTCATTGCTGGCAAATCAATTTGTGGACCCATTTGGGATATTATTCAGATGTTAATAAATGGATGATCCACTCAGGCCAGTCACCTTTCTTTTTTTTTTTTTTTTTTTTTTTTTTTTGCTTTTTATTTATTCATTTCTAAAGAAAAAACTTTCAGTTCTTTTCAGAAGATTTACTAGCATTATTTGTCATTCATATTTAAATTATTTTTAAAAGCTTATTAACAAAAGGTTCACTAAGTACCGAATAAAAAGGGATCCTCAAAACAGTTCTCTTAAGACCAGACAATTCACACAGCAAAGAGGTTGTAGTAGTATGAAAAGTAGTGTGGAAGACAATCCTCATATTAGTGAGGCATTAACTTATGTAGCTAAATTTGATTTTAGGGAATGGTCTGAAAAGGCTTAAATGGAAAAGATGAAAATATTTTAGTATGTGCAGGAGTTCCTGTCACTTTATATTTTTCTTTTGTTTTCTTTCCTTCCCACCCACCCCACACTCCCAAATGCTATAAATAATGGTATATTTTAATTTTTTTGACAGCAGGAAAACCCCTAAAGGCTGTAATGAGATAATAAAAAAAGGGCAAGGAAGGAATTAAAAGGAACAGAAGGAGGACTTTCTTGTATTCAATGATAAAAACCTTCAACATTTTTCATTTATTACTTTACAGTTAGTAACAGATAGCTCTAGATTTCATTCTCCAATGGCTCATGATCCAAGTATACTCTATTACTGTATTCAATATCCTTCTGTGAACAGACTTAAGACAGCTTTTAATGCTATTTCTTTATGAGTGAGTAAAATAAGAGCACAAGTGTGCTGGGTGATTCATTATATTTTCTGGAGAACTAGGGCCAACAGTGCAACATTTAACAATGATTGCTTACATAATTTAAACCCTTTTGAACAAAATGTGTAAACATATAATTCATTTTCCTCAGCACTTGAGGATTTTATATGTTAAATTTATATTAATGAATAAAAGCCTAGGTATTGAATAAGAAACACTTTCTGTTTCTCAGGTGAAGATCAGGTGTACAGCCTTTGTCAGCATTTCTACTGTTTAATATTCAGTGTTAAATGTTAAAAAAGACAAACTTCATCAATCTGTAGAAACTAAGACTTCACCAGTTTAAAAGCTACTCAGTTTCCTAATTAACGTTCTTATATTGTACTTTTGGCAACCTTTCTGCATATTGGTAGCTGTCAGTGGTTAACTTGAAGTTTTATTTCTACAACCATTACTTTTACATTTAAAATTAAGTAGTTTAGATAAAACTAACTGTTTGTAGTTTATCACAATATTAAGTCTTTTTAAGTTCAGCCTTTTTTAGGGGAGATATGGGCAAGTATTAAATAGTCATTAAAATTTATAAATAAATAACTTTGAAACTTTACATCTAAAGTTTACCTTATAGAACTCCAGAGTGCTAGGTGAGAAATATACTTAGTCTCAAAGTTGTGACATGAAAAGAAGCCTAACAGAAGTAATGAGAGATGTTTTGACTTAATAATACCTCCACTGATTATGAAAAAAGGTTATCTTCAAGTTCTGCCCTGCTTTTGGAGATTATGAATAAAACCATCAATTGGTCCAGACCCAAAACAACTTACTCTTTAAATTTTCCTGTTGTCTCAGCTATCAGAACCTGGGAAAGGAAAATGACAGTGTTAGAATATAGCCTACCTCTTTATAACCTTTTATCCCTGAGGTACAAACAGGAGCAAGTAGATGATTCCATCTTCAGACTCATGAAGGACTGCACACTAAATCTTAGTATGTCATAGAATGGAAATTTAGTTCTGTGTCTCGAAACAAGCATGTACTTCCATAGTGTTTTGGTGCTTTGACTGGACACTGCTGTGGCCATTGTACTTAAGAAATATTAGAATATGAATGGAATATTAGATTTGCTTTTTTTGCTAGTAAAGTGGCAGGGAGATTTTTGATATATAATTTTTAGAAACATTTTCCTTTATTGCAGAAGTTTGTATGATCAGAAAGATAGTGACTTCCCTGATTTTTTTTAAGTTTGAAAAACCTGTATGATTTCTATTTATATTATTAAAGAATTGCAATAATTGTAACTCAGCCAATCATTTAATATTCAGAATAAAAAAAAAAAAAAAAACAAAAAAAAAACCACCTCAAAAAAACCACACATTGACAGGAAAGCCTATTCAAGAGAGTGAATTTTATGTTTTGTGTGCTTTTTTTTTTAGTGGCTAACAATTCTGTTCATGTTTCCTGTGGAAGTAATGAGAATCAAGGAGACACACTGTAAGTGTTGTTAAATTCACATTTGTAGTGACATTTAAAGCTAAGAGTTAGGAGATGTGAATTTCCATAAAGTTTTGCTTTTGAAGCTACTCTTACATTACCCAGCTAGAAATGGACAGCTGATTATATGCATGGAGTTACTGGATGTAAGAGAAACAGCAGAATGTCATACTAACTACATTTTTGCCTTCCTTTCCCTTTCCAAAGTTTCAGCCTATGGCAGTGTGGTTTGATCATTTTATATGGATACCTGGACTCAGATGGACAGCTGACCATATTAGTGAACCTAATATTTCAGAAGTACCCAATTAGTATTCAGTGGAACAGTGTCTTTTCTATTTCTGTGTTTGGCTTTTAATATGTATTTACCTAGCTAAAGTACATGGAAATAATAGGAGGATCTGTTGAGTTGCAGGTTTTCCCTTTTTAATAAAATAATCAAATTCAATAAGACTACTTTTAATATAATCAAAACTAATTCTCAACTTTATGTAGAAAATATCAAAAAATAATTTCATGTGGTATATTTACACCTTTCATAAGAGCAACATGAGAAATCACTGTTAATTCTAGCAAATATAATCAAAGGACACTAAATAGCCTGCTGCAGTGAATGGCCACAATGCAGACTGCAATAAAGCAATACTGTTAAGACTCAGAAACAAAGGACAGCCCCATGTGCTGGCACTCCATCTTTCCACGGCTGCATTCCATTGATTTATCTTTCTAAATGTAATTATAGTTATGCTGATAATGATGATGATGATAGCGGTGATAACAATAACAGCTGGTGTGGTAGAAGTTACTGCAAGCAAAATTAGTTTCATTCATTTGAAAAATAATCTGATCCATCAAACTGCTGGATATTGCTAAATGAAGCTATTGATTACAGTATGTGCCAGAAGACTAGAACAAAAGAATTGCAAAATTTTGTGTTGAAATTGCTGAGAATGACTCCAGATTTTTCAGCTACTTCTGTTGCCTACAGCCAGCTTCAGATTTTGTTACGTTCAAGGTCAGTGCTACAAATCAGAATATGTGCAGTGAACCTTAGTTTTGCTTGCTGGCTTGTTCTGGTTTTAACAGATGCCAAGTATAGTCAAAAATCTATCTAAAAATAAAATCATATTGCTTTGTCTTTAATTTGTGCTTTGTTTCTTCCCTGTAAATAGATTATGATTATTTAATTAGTTTATTGCGTTATTTTTATTATTATAACTAGTATTTCACACCAAAGAGAATTATTTCAGGGTTTCTGTCCTAATTTTCAACTTTTCCATAGGATTGGACTTAGATATGTAAAAAAGATTATGAACACATTTTCTTATGTAAAACTACACTTCCAGCTGGCTACAAAAGTGGATAAGGAGAGGGGGGAAACCCACAAAAAAACTGAAACAACAACAATGAACAAGTAAAAATACAAACCAAACCAAAACAGAATCCAGGCATAAGAACACATTCTCAGAGGAGTAAAAATTATGAGCTCTGAAGTTTGACTTTGGAGACTGCATGTTTTCTGTTTGCTACACAAGTGTATGACAGCTGTTTCTTACCATTTGTCAAAAGGTAAAGTGCCAAGATAATAGGATTATTATTACTATTAATAGCACTACTAATAATAATGATACTTTTTCCAACTCTAACTTTACCAGTCCTCCATCTTCAGTATTGGTCCTTCAGCAAGAGTTCTTTCCTAAGCTTAATTCTTTATCAACATCACTCTACATTTTTCCCCTTTAATTAGATTCCTTCTTCAGTTGTTGGAAACTGAAGTAATTTCAAAGACAAAGGTTCCTTATTAAAAGTTATTTTCACTGAAAGGTTAAGCTGAAGGAAGAGCATGATTCCATAATGTTGTAAGCAATCTCACTTCAAAGAGAAGAAATTGTCTAAAAATCCAGTACCTTCTCTCAGAATCACTGAGATTCAAACTATGACCATCCAGAAACCCAGAAATCATTCTATGGGCATAACTTTGAACTCCCTGATCCCAGCCTCCCTGAATCAGAGGGCTTCTTGGTTGCTCTTATTCTTTGGATCTTTTTGGAGTGGACTACTTTCAGCATTCATTTAATCACAAAACCCCCCTTCACAGAGACAGAAAATGAGTCCTACTAAAAGATGAGATTATAGCCTAGAGAAGAGAGTAGTATCCTGGAGGCAGCTATCTCTCCAGGCTAGACTGCACCATGAGTCAGATAGTGATTACATAAATGACCACACATGTTGCTTAAAAGAAAGCTGTTAAAACATTTCCAGAGCTGAAGTTCGGAGCCCTGCATCACAACACTTTAAAGATATCCCTGTTGAAAGCAGAGTAAGAAGTTCAGGCTAGACCTTACTCTTCCCCTAGATGGCTCCCTTATTAACACGTAGGGATTTTGGGGGGCAGTAAATTCTTTGTGCTCACTGCATACAAAATCTAGCAGTGCTAAGGTCTGCCTGATACAGCCATTATCCTGCAGAAAATCCTTAACATTCCGATAGAATGAAGTTGTATTTCACTGAGGACCATGTTTAGAAGCCAGTATAGGCTCATTAATGAAACACTTTTTTTTTACAAAATTTATTCTTTATCTGAACACATTTTAAAGCTAGATGTTGTTCAAAAAATAAAATATTGTAGAGATCATGGCCATTTCTTGCAGAAAACTTACCAAACATCTGTCTCCATCCTAATCTAATTGCTAAGGAAATATTTAATGAGAGAAAGTAGGATGGTGATGTATAAAGAAATCCATTTCCATGTGATATGTGAATGTGTGTATTTAATTTTTATAAGGATAAATATTGAACACCTGATGCTTCACAAAATTAATTGTCTGATGCTGGATAGATCAGCTAATATCATTATGGAAATATTCTGAGTGATACACTTGCAATTGCCATGCATATTGCAATAAGGCAGTGCAGTGGGAACTCTTATTTGCCATGGCAACCATTAATTGGATATGCAGAAGGTAGTGTTTTACTTTAAATAAATCTGACTGGGTCAGCATTGGATGTTTCAAATAAATGATTTATATTTTACACAATTTTCCACATATTTTCTCTTTTTGAATTAGTTTTTTCTTCATATCTATGTATTCCTCTGAAAGGAATGGGATAAAATTGAGTGGAACCCTGGGACAAATTGTTTTATGTTTATTTTTGTGAATGCACATTTTGTATTTCTAAGTCTGACAAATAAAAGCTGATTGTAATTACATTTGTGTTCCTGCCATGTGTTCTCAGGCCTCTTTCTCTGTTGTTTCTTTCTCATGTGACTATTATTATGGTTCAAATAGCTGTTTTGCATAAATCATTTCCATAAAATTGTATAGTTGTTTTTGATTTACAGAGAGTTTGACATAGGAGACAGTCTTTTTATGTTATCAGACTTGTATTTTGATTAAAATACATTGGGAAGTATACATGCAAAATTAACTTCCAAATAAATGAATCCTAAACATGTACTCAGAGAGAAATTAATAAAATCTGAACACAATAGATATTTCAAGGCAGGGAAGTGTGAAGTGCAAAGAGAAGACTGCTCTGAGTTATACATTCCGAAGCTATGGCATATTCACTAATAATTTTTTAGAAAGAACCTGACTATTTTTATGTTGAGCCATGTTCTCAAACCACTGCTTTTTGGTTGCTTGTGTTGTCATAATTAAAGACAGATGCAATTCTGAAGACATTTATGAATGTGATTCATTTTAGGCAAGTGAGTAGTCATGCATAAGTCAAGGAAAACAACTGTAGTATTGAAATCCATATTCTTTTCTTGCTTATCTGTGAAGGGTTTTGATGACATTAATGAGTCAATATTCATATTCTTCCACAATATATTAATATTTTCCTTGTTTAGGAAGGCATCTTAATTCAATAAAGGACAAAAACATCTCCCCAGTAATAGCCAGTGAAGATACTGATGCCTCAAAGTTAGGTCCACAAGACTTCCCCTTGGAGGGTAGTCCAGGACTTTGTCAGAACTCTGGGCATGTCACTGCTCACAGGCCTGAACCCAGCCCCAGAACAGCACCTAGAACAGTCCAAGTGCAAAGCACTGGGGGACAATCAAATGAGCACTCTAGGTTGGGGAAGACTTATCTATAATGCACCATACCCCTGAATAATTTCTTGAATGTGTCCCAACCACCTGCAGCCTTTGTTTTAAAGGTCTGATAAATGTTGGGGGGTTTTGTTGCCTTGTTTTTCTAAGTAAAACTATTGAGGTGTTACTTTTATATATATATATATATAATAATTTTGTGAGTAAATAAGTCTTCCAGAAGTGGTTCTTGGGCCTTTGCTTACCTGATAGAAACCAGCAGAGGAGAGAATAGGTCATCATATATTCCTCTTGAGGTTACTCTGTAGTTTTTCTGTGGAAACCACACCACCTTCTAACCAATCAATAGACTGCTATATAAAAAGTATGTTTCCTTCTTTGTGCATGTATACATCAATCTTATGCAATGCAGCATTGATCCAATACTATCAACAATGCTCTGAGAATGTCTATTGGATTGGACATCTCAGAAAATACAGGCTGTGAAATTTATATTTAGCATTTAATTTCCTTATTTCTTGATCTTAGGCTGATGGCTCCTTGGAAAAAAAGATTCTAACAAGCATTTGAATGCATAGGGATTTATGTGCTCTCCAGATCCTTTCCTGACTCAGGGTCATAGTATTTTCATATCCTGAGTAAAAATCCCTGTAACTGTATGAACTTTGAATAGAAAACATAGTATCTTTTCCTTTTATCTTTTCTAATATCTTTGGATTAGATATTAATATCTTTTTATCTTTTTCTAATATCTTTAGATAGATACTAGTTTACAGATCAAGAAAATACTTAAAGTAATTTAGTCTTGGTATGCCAGAAACTGTTTATGACATTTTTATTCTAAGCATAATGAGGATGCATTAACTTTAATTGAAGTCATCACTAAGATGTGTTGAGCTGAAATGATGCAGAGCTACAGCAGTCAAAAAGTCATGATGGTGACACAAAAATTTCTGGTTTTAAGCTATCCTGTCATGCAGACAGTTATAACTGAATCCATCTAAAAAAGTAAGCATAACCTTGTGAATTATTCCATTACATTAACCCTGAATTATCCCTTTTGGTCCATGATAAAGAAAATAACATCAAGGATTGTTATCAAAGGAGTGAGCAGGTTTAATTAGCAAAGGAAATTGTTAACAAGTGAAATATTTCATATGAACATGTTCAGTCAATGCAACATATCTTATTTATATTGTATTTAATGTAAATTAATCTATTCCTGAGAAATTCTCCATGTTTGAATATTTGGATTTTTTCCATCAAAGTTTCCTACTTTTTCCTCCAGGTTTTCTTGAGCTGATTATTGAGGGATTTAAATACATGGCCCAGCCTGTATTATATTGGATATTTACAAATCAAAAATTTCAGAATTAGTGTACGGGTGGTTGCCTGGCTTACATATAAACAATCAGATCATCAGCAACAAGAGTTCAGCATAACTGTGTTCTAGCATAGAGCAAAGGGTGCCAGTGCTCAGTTTACACCAAAGTCCTTAACCAATATGGTATAATTTTCCATATTTATTGGGCCTGAAGACTCATACTTTTTAATAACAGTGCAATGTGAGCCAAGATTGTAGTGGTTATGTTAAAGAGGCCTCCCATGTAAATGATGAGTACGATTGATCTCTTGATTTTTTCCTTCAGTTTTAAATATTTTAGGAAGGGTACAGATGTGTTCTTGCTTATTCCCTGGTCCATATCTTTAAAAAAAAATGTGCTCTGGAAAAAAAGGAAGAAAAAAGGCAAAAAGAAAGGTTTTGTTAAGGTATTTTTAATGTAATAGTTAAACAAAAATGTATCTGATCCATTTGCCAGCTCTTTTTTTCTGTGTGGGGGGTTATTGCTGCCATCCAGGCAGCAATCATTTCACAGAATGTGACGTGACTTCTTTAGAATTCAATTATGTTTTCTCTCATGTCAGACAACTTTAAATGATCATTTGAATTTTGGTCCCTTGACATCAGTAATAGTTACAATTCATAGCAGATGACTCCTCAGATGTCAAGAGCTTGGGACAATGGAGAAAAACCTTTTTATTTTTCATGTAGATAACAAATGACAACCAGGATGATTCAGCAGTGCCTGTTACAGTGGAAGTAATCTTTATTATTTTAATTTCTGCATAAAAAGATACTCAGAAGTTTGATTGTGCACTCATTCATTTTAAAAGGCAGAAGTCTGCATGACAGGTAAGTTGGTGACTGGTTTTCTTCAGTGAGGGACCACGTCCTGCATGGGCGTCCACACAAATCCTTCTTTTCTACCTTCCTTTGTCTGGGCTTTTGGTTGCATCAGTGACTGATACCTTTACTACACTTCCAAAGACAGGGACCTTCACATTGACTGTCCCTCTTTCATCAGGTTTATTTGGTTATGGTGTTGACTTTCTCACCCACTGTCTTGTAGGAGTTGATGCATAGTTGCTAGCTAGAGCTTTTTGAAGTTATTTAGCCAACAGGTGGGAGAAGGGAAAAGACTATAAAGGAATGAATAAATTTGTCTCCTTGGTGAATGAGGGTGTGCAAATTTACTTAAAAAATGAAATCTAGACATCTGGTTAAATTTCCATCTAGAGATAGTGGGAAATTCTATAGAAGTACTGACCAAGTGGGGTTTTTTCCCCCCTTTTTGTTTTCCTTCTTTACCTTTGCTTTACCTGTCTACAAATTATGAAAATTTCTTTATCATAAAAATCTTGCTACAGTCATGTTTGCCTACTTCATTTCTACGTTAATGATCTACACAGGATAGATATTGAATTTTTAATAAATATAACTGTTCAGATTTGGAAAGGTTGGTTATTAGCTGCTGCAATTTATTAAGGGGATTATACCTGTAATCTTTCATCCACACTGATATAAATTAGTTTCTGCATAGCTTTTACAAGCTAACTGTTTTTGACCCAGTTCTCCTGGAAGTGTTTTTCACAAGATACAGTGTTAAAATTAATACAATTTTTGGTACATTGCTTGTTTCTTTTAATGGAGGTAATGACAGGATCTCCTTTTCAGAGATACTTTCCCTTAGTCATTAGCATCCTCAATCTGTGCATCTTTAGGACATTTTGCAAAACCCATATATTTTCCATGAATATAAAAAAAAAAAAAAAAATGGGAGGATTTGTTTTCTTTTCATGGTGATTATTTGCCAATATAGATATTATTATGTCTATATCATGCATTTGTGATGTAATTAAATTCTCCTTTATAAATGGTTTTCAGAACTTCATAGAACTAAGCAAGTTGTCTCAGCCACACCGTGTACATGGCTATGAATATACCTGTTAAATCGTGGTACTCATTACTTGGAATGCCTTATTAAAAATACGTGGTTTAACATACATCTTGGACCTCAAGTTGTTCAGATATAAAACTGAAAGTGAGCAGTCATCTATCAAAACAAAAATTATTGTAGATTTCTAAAAGTCCATTGTTGGTTTTCTCAGTGAGTATTCGTAGTACCAGAGTATGTAAGGACTTCCAGATATATCTGGAATGTGGGGTTGTTCTGTTTACAGATCTCCACAAGAATCATCCTCAAATTTGTTTTTGAAGACTTTATTAAATTATTTTTAATAAAATTTATTAAGTTCATTGTGTGCATTTGAATTATTGTGCCATGTACAACAGCCCAAACCAGAATGTTTCTGCAAATTGTATACTTTTAGGTCCAGAATTCATTGCCAGTAGAATAAGTTTTTGATTTAGCAGTTTAAACACAATCAAGTATTGCAATATACAAAACAAATCATCTAGCTCTAGAAGCAAAGCTTACAATGAACAGTGCTTACAGATATGAAATTTGCAGCCTTTTGAAGAACTAGGAACTGAAAAAGAGTTATTGCAGTGCTGTGGTTTCTCTGTTTTCAAATTGTGGTGTTCAAAAGTAGTTACATAGGTGTCATCTGTAGAGAAAAAAAATACTCAAAAATGCCCATTTTGGAATATTTGGAGGTCTCAACAGTATAAGGGGAAAGAAAGTATAAATTATTAAACATACATGAACACTTCCCAAGCACTAAGATGCCTTTGTACTGTACGTATTGCTATATTTCATTTTTTTAAAATAAATTTCACAGAATAATTTTGGTTATAAGAGCCCTTAGAGGTCCATCTGGTACAACCTCCTGATCAGCTCTTATCTAATTTAATGTTAGATCATTAGTCATTAGATTTGTTTGGTTGCTTTTTGGTTGGGTTTTGGGTTTTGTTTTTTTTTTAAACATCCCACTAGATTTTTTCTTGCAGTTGTGTCCTTGCTTTTCTCCCTTTCACTGTGCACCTCTCAGAGGAATTTAGCTTGGCCTTCTCTATATTCTCCCATTAGATTCCTGATGAAACAGTGAAATCCCCTCAGCTTTCTCCAAAATGAACAAACCCAGCTGGCAGCCTCTCCTGTTACGCCTTATGTTTCTGCCCCTAATTATCTTGGTGACCCTCTACTGGATTTGCTGTCCTCTGCTGAGCTTGCTCTAGTCAATATGCTTCCAGTACTAGGGAACCCAGATTTAGACAGGTTAATACAAAACAAAACAAACCCATATAGATTTGCTTAGCGCACATTCACGAGGTGTAGAAAAATATGATTATTCTCCCTGAAATAGGCAATGATGATCTAATTTGTCAAGTAGTAAACATGAACAGATGGCTAAGCACTACACTGGCTGATGTTGCTGGATGGATTTCTTTATACCTATTCTCAGTTGCAAATCTCTAGCGCCAATTTTGGATGCAAAGTAAACAGGAGGCCATCATCAAAGTATTTAACTGAATCCAATTAAAGAATTCCTACTATTGAAGTTTTCCAGTAGTTCTTACATTGAAATAGTTAAACTGGACAATATCTATGCAATATATAAGTAGTAAAACTTCTCTGTAGATAAAGGATAACTTTTATATCTCCTTCTCCAAAATAGTATTCTATTTTTTTTTTTTCTAATTAATATCAAATACCCACAAAAGAATGTAAAAAGCTGAAAAGTATGTTTCCCATTACAGTTTGCCTATACTTTTACAGATCACTGCATACTCAGATTTGGCAAAGTTTATAGTAGAATCTTTGTGTAAGAAGCTTAAAAAGACTTTCCAGAATATTTAGTCAAAAATTGTATTCACCTGAAGCTTTTCTGAACTTCTTGAATCAGCAAATTAAATTATTTTTCACGCAAAAAAGCTCATTAATTTTTATTTTTAATACCTTTTATTTTTTGCATCCCCTGGCGACAGATATCATGAAAACAAATATTCTCCAGTAAAGAAACCTTTGGCTTTCATTATTATAAAGAAAAAAAAAAAAACACCAAAAAAACCCCACACCAAACAAAAAAAAACCAGAATGGGAAAGGTAGTTCAAATAACTTATTTGAACTGATACTCTCAAGACAGAATATTGGGCCACAGTGATCTTTCTTACTTCCCTAAATTCAAACAGCTCTCATTCTTATTCTCTTCACCCTCAAAGCCAACAGCACTTAAATCAGTAATCCTCCTTAAACACCTGAAGTCTGCTACTAACGCAGTACTTTAATGATCTTCATAGCAGTATTCTCTTCCAGTGCATTTTGCTATACAAAATGAGAAATGAAACTGTCCACTTACAAATATTTTTTTTATTGAGAGTCCCTGGAAAAATATCTATATTTCTGAAAAATAAAACCAACCAACATTCTTATTGAAACAAAGTAGCACAGATTTTTTTATTATTTTCTCATTGGCAGTGTAACAAAACATTTTAAAACCTTCATATTATCAAATAATTACACAACACTTAAATATACAATTTAAATGATCATTTATGTATGATGTTGATGAGAGAATGCTATTTGTAAATTGTGCTTATAAAGTTTTAACTATCTTCTCCATATGGAAGCTGAATTTGAAGCTTACTTTTTAAAATAAAAATATTTTTCTCTGTTCAAAAGACTATGGATATTGTTACAGGGGAAGCAAAAGGAAAAAATCAAACATAATAAAATGCGCAATAGAATCCTTCACACCCTGGCTAGAGGTGTCCATATTCTGCATTTATCAAAACAACTAACTAAATAAATCAAACAAACAAAACAAAAGAAAAAAATTCTGAAGGTCTCTGTTATTTAAAATTCTACTAGCAAGTGTGAAAAATTCCAATTCATTTGGCCGTTCTCAGCTGTTGGCACATTCAGAGCAATATTTAGCAGGCTTCCAGCTATCTATGGTCAAGAGATCTGGAGAATTAGAAATAATTCCTTTTAGCTGATTAGTTGCTATACATAAGCAAACGGTGTTTGCATAAAATATATTGTTCTTTTCACAGTTTTCATTGTAATTATATTCTATCCTTGTGCCTTTATCGCACCTCTTCACATCATGTTATACCATGTCCTACCCACATACATGCTGTGACAAGGCCAAACTGTGTGATGAAATGTAACCCAGAGTCGGGGACAGCAATAAAAAAATATTCTTGCCTCCTTCCTCCTACAAGGTAACCTCTATGGACATTACTGGTAAATCTTATATCTAGGAACAGAAATAAGCCTTGTTCCCATTTGGCCTAGTTTTAACCAGGATTTAGATTCAATGTCAGAATAAAATCCAAAACTGAATTACTCTTGTCAGACTGATGGACATCTACAGAGGCATCATGATTATGCACGATCTTTCACCACTATAAGCTATTTAAGAATTGAACAAAGAGAAAAGAGGTATTTCAAAGCTATTTGAAATAACACAGTTTTTCCAGTTCTTCTCTCAGTAACACCTATTGACCCAATACATCTGTTTACCAAATGCATAAATTCAGATTTACATTTTTCACATTCTCTTGATTTTTGTTTGGAGTTTTTGTTTGTAGGTTTCCTTGTATGTTTGCTTTCCCCTATTCATAATAATTCTATGAATAGACTAATTGTGTCGGCTGATACAATGTTTTGGGACAATAAAAAGGAAACTAATAATTTTTACCCTGGCTGATTTATTACAATGGAAAGAGAATGCATCAGAGAAAGAAAATAGGAAAGAAAATATTAGGAAATTTGGTGCATATAAAGTGCATATAAACAGATTGTCTAGTTATTTTAAGTTGCAACACCCCCACACTCCCCACATGCCCACACTCACCTAGATATTTTAAGTATTCTGAGGAAAACAAGATACAGCAAAACTAAAACTCAATGATTAATTTTTTTTTTTTTTTTACTTGGAAAATGATTATTTTCTACTGTATTATAAATCTGTCAGCTTTTCTCATTATCAAGATACTCAAAATATTGCTTAATTATTTTTTTTAAGATAGTATAGAAGTTTGTTTATTTTTTTTATTCTTTAGCAGCAGCAGTACCTGTAGCCACTCGATTCAGTGTTCCTACTGTGCATTACTCAAAATTTTGTATCTAGCATTGTTTATACAATTTGCATTAAACTGTAACAGAATAAGAAATTGGATTTGTTGGATTTGAAATTTCTCAGAGTGAGGAGAGCTCTTATCAATTTTGCTTACAGGTCAAGTTAAATTCCTTGCAAGCAATATGGGATTTAAAGATTTAATTATTGCTTATCTGTATTCTGGTGGGGTGATGTTAGACAGTTTACAAGTCTCTAGTGGGATTTAGTTTCCATTGCTTGCCTCAATCCAGTGGAAATACACCCAGTAACTTCAGTGTCCTTTATATCACGTATTTAATGAATAAAATAAGACCCCAGACAATCTTGTAGGGTTTTGTTTGTTTCTTTCTACCTTTCTTTTTTCTCAACCTTCCTCCACCCCACCCCCCCCTCTTTACAGCAGAATCAGTGGGGAATAGAAATATGTTTGTGGGTTTTGTTGAAGAAACATCTCCTTGCCTTTTTTCCTGTTATTTAGAAGAAAGAACAAGGCACAGTTATTTAGTCTCATTTCTCTTAGAATGTGAACTTTAAGTCTGGGTGCTAAAACTTTTTGCCAGTGAGTTCTATGACTTGCTCCTATAAAAAATATTGTTTATTCAGCTTGCACTTCCAAGTTCCAAAAGCTTTGTATAGATAATTGCATTCTATGCGCAGTTGTGAGCATGGCAATAAGCAATCAGTCAATTTCATTACTGTGAGGGTGATACTGTCAGGGCTATACCCAATGTCATTTGCTTCCTTGCAACACATGCACAACACACTCCAAGTTCCAGTGTTTTCCTGTTATTACATTTTAAATCATACAGCTAACAATAGCTTTACAGTGACTTGGAAGCATGTCTGCTATGAATACAAATATCAAGAGATTAATAATTTTGTTTAAAAAGAAGAACTTTGATTTGTAATGGGATAACCAAGTTGGAAAATGCAACCTTGTTCCTTTCACCAGTAATAAAATAATAATAATAATAACAATTTTATTATAAAATATTGTAAAAATAAATTATATGCCTATGGTCACAACATTGTCTTCCTCTGTTATGTCTATCATCAAAAAAAAAAAAAAAAAAGGCAAGAAAGTAATGGTTAGAAGTTTTTCTTTTTTAATAATGATACATCTCTTTATTTTTAATGGGTTTAAACAAAGAAACCCAGGACGCTTACTTAGAAATTTATCTTTGACATAATGCCACAAATGTAAAAAATATTCCTTTTAATGACCTGAAAAGAATAGCACTAGATAATACAGTTTCCCAGATCTCACATTTGTAGAGTGCTATGCTTATCTGTTGACACAAAGCTGGTATAAAAGTACTTTCCCTTGCCTGTGGGATTTTTCCCCAAAGAAAGGGCAACCCTGAAATGGCAGAAAGCCACCAGAATAATTCCTGCTATTTTTCTCAGCAAAAAAAGGTGGAGGCATACCTTAGTTTATTCTAAGGAATAAGGTTGCTGTCCTTGTGTTTGCAACATTAGAGATAAAAGACACTAAACAAAATGTGTGGAACTTTATATATTTTCATGCTGTATTATTGTGACAGTCCTTTTTCTGCAATGTTAAGGACAATATCTCAGTCATGGACTGATTGGCTGTATATATATACACATTTAAAGATAAATAGAGGCAGTCAGGAACTTACTGTAAAACATTTTGCTTAGTACATTTGGTACAGAGTCAAGATGAACTGTGAAAATATTCTGTTTGAATATTCACTTGATACCCACACTTCCCCTGAAGAGGGGAATCCATAATTTAAAAAACCTGTCTTTGAATCTCAGTTTGGAATAGGAATTTGATGTGGAGTCTCCAGTATGCTCTGACCATAATATGAACAGTTTTTGTAGACTATTTATATCTTAGTCTTCCAGTCTGATAAGAACTCAACAGTCAGTTCTCTTCTATTCTCTTGAATATCAGAATTACAAGACTCAATTATCTTTCTTGTAATGACTATCTAGTCCTATGTATATCTAAACCTTTTGGTACAAACTATAAAAGTTCCAGTATTGCTAGACTGGGTGCTCATAATACATGATTGCTGGTTACTCTCTTGGTTTTTCACAGATAAAAGTTCAATTTTTATTGTACTAGGGCTTTTGAAAAGAGCTCTCTGAATTTATAATAAAGTATCTTACCAGATAAGCATGTCTTTGCAGTGGCAGAAATATTTCTTTCTCACATTTTTTAGTGGAAAAAAAAAAGAAGGAAAATCCTTATTTTTCTCCCAATTCAAATGGGAAAAAAAATTGAATGTTAAAATGTATCATTAGGGCAAAAGAGACTCTGGGGTTTTTTCTTTAAGACCATTTTTTTCTGCTCAATACATGCATGCATATACATGGATTCCAAATGCATGTTTTGGTAAAGATGCTATTTTCTCTTTTTTCCCTAGAGCAACACATATTTTAGTCCCTTTGTCAAAATATATATTCTGATGTTATATTGTATTTCCTTTATACAAATATATATGCATGTACTTCAGCGGGGAGTTCTTCAGTGCATGATACCTCTATATGTCCCATGTCTCATAAAACTTGTCAAGGAGGAAATTTTTCTGAAAGTCACATGTTATGGAAATGCTACTGTAGCTGAGTCATAATGGAGTCACTATGATTACAGCAGTTTATATAGAAGAAAATATTGTTCTTGTTTGGACGAAGAAAAATGTTTTTCAGCACTTGAAAACACTATTAGTACTATGGACAGATGTTTTCTTAAATATATATTGCTCATTTTTAAGAAAATACAACTGACTTAAAGAAAGTGAAGGAATTAGTGCCTGCCTTCTTGATATTATCATAAAGATGAGTGCTGAATGTAAACCCTAAGGTTGTTCTTTATGTTACTGACAGTGACACAGAAACAATGATTAAGAGCCAAAGAAAAAATATTCTGCCATCCATTTCTCCACCTTTTAAGGAAGGAAAGGAAATTACTTAGTAAAATGGTTATTCTAGTGATATTTATACTTTGCACCGAATGTCAAAGATATAAAACCAAAAAGATACAAGGCTAAATGCTGCATTAGGTATCCTCCTACAAAAATCACAGTCTTAAAGCTTTCTCAGCATTCATATCTGCTGAAGCTCATCTTTTGCTTTCTGTTAGTTTCTGTCTGGCAAGAATTTGAAGAGAAATTATCTGGATAAAGCCTCCAGTTCTATATAATCAACAGTCCCAGATAGTTCTTTGTTGATGTCCCCACTCTAACTCCAAGCCACCTGTAGTTTCCTGCCTGTTCCCACTGGCAAGGCAATTCCAGGAGCTGGAGAGTTCAGAGATCTGCTAAATCAGGAACTGAAGAATGAACTAAATTCTGTTATTTCAGAAAATAAATTATTCCACAGGAGACAATCTGGGTAGTATGGAATTTGATATTGTTGGGTGAAGAAACATAAACTTCAAACTGTCTTGCTTCTCATCAGCATAGCTAGCAAAGATCACAGGGCCAGCCTATTTACAACCACAGCTTGCTGGTGGAAATGCTATCATGGTAACACTGATAAAGGACTGAGGGATGCTGAGCCAAGAAGTGATGCACAAAACATTGATAGATCTAGTTGTGAATAGAACACTCAAAATGAATTTATTTTAAAGTGTGTGAGTGGGGATATAGCTTTGCAAATATAGAGGTTATCTAGGAAATTTTACTTCTTTCATCAGCTGAAGCAGAAACCATGACATATTCCTGACTTTAAACAATGGGCAACTTTTCACTGGGCTGGTTGTGCATAAATAAGAGACAATTACAAGTAAGTACCATTTTTATCTGCATGGATATCCTGATCCTGATAATTTTAATCAGCTCCTAAATTTTTCATTTCAGAAAAAGAAATAAAAGTTGTTCAACATTTCAGTTAATTAGAACTGGTTTGAAACCAAAATCGACACTGATCTTTGGAAAATTTAAATAAGGTCTGAACTGTGTCTACCATCTTTATACATATGAAAAAAATTGTTTAAAAAACATCGAAAGTATCAGAGAGGAAGGAAAGTATATTTCATATGACAAGTAAGAATGTCTCAGATTCTGTAATCAAGCAAATATGAGTTGTGGCAAGCTCAGTCAGAACAATGCAGGCAACGAGGAGAAAGGCAACTCAGCAAGAAATAACCTGAATGATTGAAAACCTACTAACAATTTTCTACGACTAAATAGAAACTTGCCAGTAAGACAGAGCACATATGTAGCACTACAGAGAAAAATTGAATGTTCCCTTTTGTACAAGCCCTGCCAGATTAGCTGTGAGTAAAAGCTGTTAAACTAGCAATTTGTGCAGTTAGGACATTTTTCCATGGCTATCTTGAGACATCACAGAGTTTAGTCTGAGAGAATCATTGCCACACTTTTCTGGTTGAAGTTGCTCTTTTCTTACCTCACCTTGACTTCATTTCTTTCTTCTGTATTTTAAATTCAGATTTCAAATTTACACTGATGAAAGTAGAAGAAAATAATGTGTAGATATCATTAGTTATACCTGTCAAAAATGCTGCTGTGTATAACCGCAGTGAAGGAGCCAGTAGAGGATGGGTCTCAGCCTGTCTTTCCCAGTCCTCCTAAATCACTTTGCTGGTGCCACCTTTTACTCAAAATGTCTCTGGGGCACTGAAAACAATTTTTATGTTTTCTTAGCACAGTCTGGTTTTGTGATTTGCCTTTTCATTGTTTTCCAGTTACTCCATTTTTCTTCTTTCTTCATCTCTACAATCAGTTTTATCTGGTTCACAAGGTTGCTCACCAGTAGCCATCATTGCTTGACCACTACAATTTGCATTTACAGACTGGTACCTCCTGATGTTATCCTGTGTCTGCACTTTTCCCTATCACATCTCACCCTGGAGTAGGAAATTCAATTCTGTGCAAAAGAACTACTTGTTCTATCTATACACCAAACCCACACCAAAATAAATATTGGCAATACAACCTGACTACAGGTAACTGCTATCCCAGCTGAACAAGCTTGAAAGCAGCTCAGGCCAAAACAAGCCCAGACAAGTCCCAAGACCCTGCACTGTTAGGTCAGGCTGTGGCCTTTTTACTGTTACTGTACTAGTATCAAACCTGTCATGAGACTGAAAACATAGCTAAGAAACCAAACGAATACCCGGGCCATTGTCCTGCATACTATTATTTGCTCGCATGGTTCTAATCTGGCTAATACCTGGGAATGATTATATGGGATACAGCTACTGCATGAACTGTAGTTTCATATATCCATTTCCAGGCCTCGATTAAGAGGCCAGGAGAGGTTGGTTTGGAAAGAAATTGAAAGAATTACCGTAAGTAAAGGGAGTTGTGTTGGGAGTGTGCTAAATTTAGGAATATAATACATTCAAGTGGTAGATAGTTGTTGCTTGATTGAGGGTTGAAAGAAAAGTGACACAAGCCTAGCTGTAAAAATTGTAGTGCTTTAAGAAGAGTTGTTCGGACTATACCAAGATAGGTCTAGGCAAATCACAGGGAAGGACTATTCCCAGTATGCTTTTTTTATAAAGGCCTGAATATTCTGTTTGGATTATTGTTTTGCTCTCACAAAAAAAAAATAAAAAAATGGTGTTTCACCAATGTTGGAAGGAGATTTCCTAGAGATGTATGGAAAGACAATTGCAACACAGAAATTATTTAGATTTTAGAAAATTATATTTTTAAAAGGAATAGTAAGATTCAGGAAAAAGAATGAATTGTTTAAACCACAAATAAACTGACCATGTTTTCCTACTGAATATGAGGCACAAACTATGAGCAAGAGGTATGTGACATTATAAGCAACTGAATGCTTTATACTCTGAAAGACATGACATAATAATGCGTACATAATATATATTTTTCTTATAAAATAACACCTTCTATGGTTCCTATATACTCTTTTACTACTAGCTTCTGATTATTTCATGTATTCCTTTCTATACAATTATTTTAGCACAGCCCAGTTTGTCAGTGTTAGGAAGTTTACACTTCATGTCATATAATCTCAGTTAAAATACTTATTTCCAGTGTCTTGGACTTCAAATCTCAATTTTCAGTTGGAAATATTTCTAGCTTTCACAGTTGCACAGAAGATCATGGGACTATAACTTTTCTCCAAGACAGAATATATATTACAAAGAATCTTTTAAAGATGTTTTCATAATTCTTAAGGTGTCACAAATGAGTGGTTTAAATTAAGTCGCTTAAAGAATCACCATCAAAGGCATGAGTGAAAAAGTTTTAACAGGAACTTGTGGAACTGTGACTTCACAAAGTTCAGTGGCAAGATTCACTCTATTACTTACTATGTAGATTAGTCACACAAAGAGAAATAAAATTAAAATCAAGCTGGAATGGTTTACACTGAGACTAAAAATGTAAGATTAAGGGAGACCCTCCCATTGAGTCAGGAGGTTCAGAATGGACCCCCTGCTTTCTAAACTCTTAACAGAACTTAGATGCAACTAGACCCAGTCCTAGTCTCAGACTTGGACAATGGTTTATATCTAAAGAAATATAAAGGAATAAGGGAAAACCTCTCATTGAGTCAGAAGGTTCAGAATGGACCCTCTTACTTTCTAACTCTTAATAGAGTTTAGGTGTTGCTATATCCAATCCTAGTCTGAGGATCAGGTCAGTTGTTTAGGTCTAAAGAATATAAAGAATATTCACAGTTTAAGATGATCATAGTATTTTAGCAGTACTTAATCATCAACTAATCAAATCAAATAGAATTTACTTAAATTATAAAAGTGGCTTAACTATGGATTCAAAATGATAATATTTATTCTATACTTATTGTGAAGTTATTAAATCAATTCACACACACATGCACACAGACACAAAGGAATAGATTATAAAGATATCTGTACAAAGGTATACCTGTTAAAAGTTCCTCAGTGAAGTATTCATGTCGAATGCCTTCGCATTTCTCAACAAGTGAAGGGTTGAGCCTGAGGAAGCAGGAAAATCAGACCCAGACCCGGTGGTCAGCTTTCGGTGGCAGTTCCCCCGGTTATTGCAAACATGGGGGTTCACAAGGTCTGAGAGGCAACTCGCTCAGAGGGGGATGCTGCTCACAGCCCACTGCAGTCCAGGAGAGCTCAAAGGGCCTCACTTAGGACCAATGTTTACAGGTTCAGAGATGACTGGCTTTAGTCATCTGTAATTCTCTGTCCTGGCCTCAATCTGAATTGGTAACTAATGGACTTTTAAAACAATTCCATTGATGGTGGCACCATACTGCTCGGAGTCATACTAAAGAGCGTTCCCAGGCTTGTTAGGTATGTAAAGGTCCAAATAAGGAATCCTCCAAGGATAGCAAGTGTTATTGTTGTTCAGATAAGGGATATTCCTGGTACAGCCAGTGCAGTTTCCCGCCTTGCCTGTGCAAGAGTTTCCAGTATGGTCAAGAGATACTGAACTGCCCAGCCCATTACACAGAGGCTAAGCCCTAACAGGGATTCCTGAGCTGGTAGAGCGCCCTGGGGAGGGGGCAAGATGCACCACCACACAAGACAGATGAAAGCAGTGGGAAAGAAACATCAGTTTTTATTTCTTTGTTCTCATTACTACCTTTGATAATTGTTTTTTCGGGGGTTTTGCAACAGCAAATTTAGTTGATTAAATATTTCTGAGCCAAATAAATTTCCTTGCACGCATTCATATAGGTACCAGCAGGGATCATATTCACCTCAAAATCAATGTTCTGCATTGAAGGTTTAGAAAACAGTCCATCTATTAGTTAGCTGTTAGCCACATTTTCTAATTCTTTATAATTCTATCTCTGCTGAAAAGCAAGTTGCCTTGGACTATGACTTTTTTCTTTTTAAGATTTTTTTCTGTAAATGAATAGGTAAGAATGAACACCCCTGAAAAGAGTAATCCTTGGAGAACAAAATATTGCATTTCTCTACAAATGGGATAAAATTCCACAGCTGTTTAAACTAGCCAATCTGAGAACATACTTTTTGCTTTTAAGACCTAGATCATAAAGATCAGTTAACACAATGATGTCTTCAACCTGTATTTTAAGAACTACTGGTATCAGTAGCATTGCTTGTACAAAATACCCCTCCTATAGCTTATGTAAATGATGACTGTACTATCAATCCTTAAAATTAAATATGTCCATAAACCTTGAAAAACCCAGCGAAGACAGGTATATTACATACCATTAAACCTCCAAGCGTCTTTTTTTTTTTTTTTTTCTCCTAAGTGAAACTACAGAAACAGCTGGACTCTCACAGCACAAATTAATCCAAGGAGAAAAAAAAGAAAAGGAAAAAAAACCCAAGCCACACACAAGAAAAAACACAACAAAGAAACAAACTGCAGCAGCAAAGGCACAGGTAAATCATCACTGAACTTAGCCAAGTATATTTAATAAATACTTGGATGAAAAATTAAAACTGCCTTGTATCTTAATAGGAGACAGTGTTTGGAAGGATCAAACATGCTTTATAGCAATACAGTCACCAGTGGCTGTCAGTTCAGCCAAATGACTTAGCTGCAGGATGCCTTCTGTGCATCATAAAGCCTCCTCAAACTGACAAACGTTCTGCCACTTGCTGCAGATGCATGGCTATTGTGCACATCGAGGACTGAATATGTCATTACAACCTCCTGTATCCCTAATTTGTATTGTCATGTGAGAGCTCAAACCTGGAATGAGGCCCTGAAGGCACAAGAACTAATGAACTCTGCCTGGCATTGGAAGATTAATCCATCACCGGCATGAGGTGGCCCTTTCCTTTAGCCTTTGTTGATGAAAATTTTCTAATGTCTCATGCCAAGTGACATTTTCTTAACTGTGCAAGACGGAATATTCTTCTAACATTAACCTTCACATAGCAAAGTACAATGGCTAGAATAGTCTAACCATAATTTGAAGCACGTCTTATTAAAACATGGTAGGAGATGGAAAAAAAAAGAAAAGAAAAGAAAAAAATATATTAGGCTGACATTCCCTGTTTTCCTATGGACTTAAAAAATAAATACAGAACAAAGTGAACATTTCTATGATAGCAATATTTATCTCAAACCAAATAGACATATGCATGGATTTCAGTAGGAAGCCCATTTCATCAGTATTAATGTTAACACTAGCACCAAGTGGCTAATATTATGCTAATCCATCAAACTGTAACTATTTTTTTTCCCTCCAATCCTACTAAATTTGTCACAAAGACTTTCAGATTGCTGGTTTTCTGCAGAAGAACCTTTATCTCAATACATCAAAATTCGAAACTTATGAGATTCTAGACAGGTTCTTCAAGAAACATTAGCTGCCCAGACTTTGTAGTTTTCTAAAGTAAGTAAATATCCTCATATTTTATAAGCAGTGGGGGAATAGATTTGCATGATTTTGTTGTTGTTGTTTGTTTTATGTTTTTCCAAGATAATATTTGTCTTAATTTAACCATAACTTTGATAATCCTAGTAAGATCCAACTTTATGGATGTAACATGAGGAAGATTCCAAGTTATCTACTTTCATTATCCATTGCCTGATCTAATATGTCCAGTCCTCTACAATGTAGGATAGTTAGCAAGTGCCTACTGCGTATCTGAGTCAGAAAGACTAAAGGGTGATTTGCATCAGACGAAAACTAGACTTGAAAACAAAACAAATTCGTCCCAGTCTGATCAGCCTACCTGGGCCTATCCAGTTCAACAGACAATAGTAGCCAGTAGCAGATATTTAGTGAAACATGCAACAATTCTTTCCCTGAGACACTCTTTCTGTAGCCAGCAGTGGACCTTATGGCTGAGTAGGTACTGAATAATTTTTTTCAAATATCTGATGTGTTTAGCTCCCATACAACTATTAGTATTACCTTCAAATCCTAGGCTGATGGCATCCATGGGATTTGATCCTTATGATGTGACAGTAGCTCTTTCCTTCTCTTTTTCTGTTAGCTCAGGTGACTATCACCAAACTGTGTCAGTAACATCCCAGTGTACCGGGAACTGGAGTGTTGTTCTTGATCCAAACTTCTAAGCTATTTACACACACTGTTTGTTACTATTTCTTTCTTTATGTATAGTGGAAGAAAGAAAGGTTTCTAAGGAGAAAGAATACGGGAGTTTCTCTCTCATTCCTTTTCTAGACCTTTAGGTGTTAAATGAGAGACATAACCACCTCCTGACTTCATTTTGAACAAAGTCTGTTCTACCCATGTCTCACAACATTTATCGGATCAAGTCAAGCTTTGGATGTAAAAGCTGATCAACAATTTACATTTCAAAGTACAAGGGTCTGTTGTAAAATCCTGGAGTAAATAGTTCATGCTAACCCTGTCAATCATTCTGCATCTCAGTATATTTAATTTCAGTTACATTTCTGATCCTTGCAATGAAAATAGTCCAGCTAATTTTGAGAAGCTGAACTGTACTGACATAGCCAAAAATCCAACAATGCTAGAAAATTTTGAAGTTATGGATACTTAAAAATGGGATAAACTCAGTAGAATTACATTTATAGGAAAATACTTAGCACACATATATGCAAAGATAAATATATGTCAATGATAATCAATTAATTCAGTAAAATGAAAACTGAAGACTTGTTTCTAACCTTTGCCAAGAGCAGCTTGTGAAAAGCCTGAACAATGAGAACTTCACTTTAATCCGAGTGTGCTCATGAAAACAAGACCATTGTAAACTCATAATGACCTTTTTGTTGGTATGTTATGATGAACATCAAAATAATAATAATCTAGGTCAAAATACCTATTAAATTTGGAGAATTAATTGTTACAGAAGAGTGCTTTGACCTTGATTCTGGACTAAGGTCAGGCTAGATCATGAGTGATCTCTTCTCCCTTAAGCTTACTAAGACAGTACCAAAAAAAGTTTATTCAAAGTTTATGACTGAACAATATGGTAGATAATCTCACCTATGCTTTCTTTCCCATGAAGGTTTGGACCAGATGTTTTTCTGAGGTCCCTTCCAACCTGTGCTGTTCTGTGATTCTATGATTCTATTCATGTAGTACATTTAGTTTAAGATTAAATTGCTAAAACATTTCCTCAGAACAGTCCTTAAAAAATAGATTTGCCTTAAGAAGCCATGTCCAAGTGTCACCTAGTACACATCTTGAGACAGGATGACATACTTTCTTGGTAGTAATTGGTTATTCAACAAGAGAAAAGGCCAGATTGTAATGTTCAATTCCACTAATAGTTTGGCAGAAATATTTAGGCAGAAATCCCATCAAGTGTTGAAACTCACCAAAGCACAGTCCTGGACCATTGAACTACAGCTTCTGCTTCATGATGTTTGCATGCCCTGTACACTGGAGAAGTGTTTTTTCTTTGAGGTGCTGTGGGTCAGTAGCCAAAAGCTTAGACCAGTTGCAGTAATAACCTACCACAACATGCACATGACATTTAAAATCTAGCCTGGATGCACACTTGCTATGCTGCTACTGACCATAGGAAGCTAAGCCTCTACTTCACTGTTCAGTATTTCACTATTTCACTGTGCCAAATATTTTTTTTATCTGCCCATTTCACTTATTTTTGATACGCTTTTCTTGACTCACAGAATGATCTTCTCTAGTGACACTAATACCTGGCACCTTCAATCCCACCATTTAAAGTGCTGTAATAAGACCCTTCAAGGAGACTATTCTCTGGAAATTGGTAAATTATGCTCTTATGTTTTTCTGGAGTTATGTTATATGATCAGTCCCCACTGCACAAGACAAGGAGTATTGTATATAGAGCAATTATTATTAGGACAGTTGGCAGCAATTTTGCCCAAATAAGTTCAGTACAGAGAACTACCACATTTTTGGAAGGCTTTTCACTTGACCTTGGTTCTTCTGATTTCTAAAAGTTTACATTATTACAGATAAAAATTAATTATCATGAATATAATAAATCTCTATTTCACTTCTATTATGCTACTTTTTTAATACTTGTTTATTAATAACTTTTATGTCAACATTGTCTCATTGTCTTTTGAATTCTTATGTTTAATTTTAACAATAGATATTTTTTTCAAAATATAAAATTATCCTTTTGTTTCACAATAATGCAATGGGTAAAACCTGCTTATTTAAATAATTTTAGAAGACGAATGTCCTTTGGGGAAAAAAAAAAAGTCCAAAATTGTATTTTCTTAATTTCTAATTGAAGTGCAAAGTCAGAGCTTTCAACAGAAAATTAAAAAATTCTAAATTATAAAGTGTTTTCTTGATTTCAGCTGTGATAGAGTTAATTTTCTTCTTAGTATCTTGTGCGGTGCTGCATTTTATTTTGGATTTGGTGTGAGAACAATGTGGACAGCACACTGATGTTTTTAGTGGTTGCTGGATGATGTTTATACTAAGTCAAGGACTTTTTGGTTCTTTGGGCCCTGTCAGTGAGAGGGCTGGGGGGGCAAAGGAAATTGGGTGGGGACACAGCTGGGACAGGTGACCTGAACTGGCCAAAGGGTATTCCATACCATATGGCATCATGCTGAGTATATAAACTGGGTGAAGAAGAAGGAAGGGGGTGTCATTTGACATCGTGGCCATTTGTCTTTCTGAGTAACCGTTACGTATGATGGAGCCCTGTTTTCCTGGGGATGGCTGAACACCTGCCTGCTGATGGAAAGCAGTGAATGAATTCTTTGTTATGCTTTGCTTGAGTGCATGGCTTTTGCTTTACCTATTAAACTGTCTTTATCTCAACCCACAAGTTTTCTCACTTTTACTCTTTCAGTCCTCTCCCACATCCCACTGTGGGGGCAGTGAGCGAGCGGCTGCATGGGGGTTGGTTGCCAGAAGGGGTTAAAGCACGACAAATGTCAAGGGAAAATAATTTTTAAACCTGATGGAATAAATATTGCATAAAGTTTAATGAAAACAAAATAAAAACTATATTAGTATTGGCAATCCTACACTCAAGAGATTAAATCTATTTTGTCTGCACAATGTACAGATTTTCAAGGAACTTCATTCTGATCAACTAAAGAAAAAGCAATTATGTTTTAAATACTATCACTTATGGATTTAGGCTTTATTTTTAATTAATCACTGTGTTCTTTTTATCTTCTCTGAATGTTTTGACTCTCTAATCTTCTTGAAATCAACCTGTAGGGTAACTTAAGCACTACCTCTCTTGATTGCACACTTTTATGAGATTTTTTACATTTTTGTTTCCTGGCAGGCATGTAGAACCTTATAATTTTCTCCAAATGTATTTGTATTATCTACAGACCACCTCCCCATTATCATCTATTCATTTCAATTCCATTTAAGCAGTATAAACCAGGCAGACTATGTTTTGAGTTCTGCAGCTAATGATACAATCAAGTGACTCTGTGAATGCCGTGGTTTTCATTTAATTATCTGACTCTTTTGTACCTTCAGAAAGAAAATGTGAAGTACAGCGTTGATACTAATAGACAGCCTATGCCTGCGCCTATGATTCTTAGGATTATTCCTGCAATTATTCCTTTAATATATCCTAAGATATGTTTAATATGAAAAAAGGTAGAAGATCATATGTCTGGGTATTATATCACAGACAAGGAAAATACACCAGGTGAACACGTGCCCTGCTCAAGTGTTGTACAACATACTCCTAAGCATGTTAGGAGTATATTGCAAAATGCTGTGTCTCCTAAATCTTCCCAAGAATCCTCCTCTAACTCAGTAATTCTTTTCATTACTTGCATTGAATGTTTATCCTAAGGGGTATGCTTCTTAAAATTACAATAAAAGTCTGAATAAGGTGGAGATAAGGAGAATTTAATCATCTTTTCATTTTTAAGTGCAAACCCAGAAATTTTTCTTTTCTGGGTTTGTTTGTCGGGTGTTTTTTTTAATCCTTACATTGCTTTATCAGAAGTAAAATAATGACTTTAATGAAGCACAGCAATACAAAGCAGTACACTGTCCTGACTGACAATAATTTTGTTGCTTGGTAGTAGAGAATACTGATGCTAAACTTAAAAAGACCCTCCTATTTTTGCTGCTTTGTTTATTTTTTTGTCTAAAATAATTATTGCTGCTATAAAAATATAGAAAGTATTTCTATTATATTTCCCAAAATTGTATATATTAATCTTTTAATTATTATTTAAGTCTTGTTTTGTATTTATTCCCAGTTGCTGACCTTCAGTTTCTACCAAGATATTTTGGCACTTCACTGTCCTTAAATTGTTAGCTGTATACTCATAAAATAAAATTATAATATGAGCTAAAATATCACCTTATTAAAGGAAGAATGTGTTCCTGTTTTGAAGACTATTCTAGAGATTCCTTGATTCATTGCTGTTATTCATGGTATTGTGTAAGATAACCAAAAATCTTTCTCATGGCCAAAACTTCTTACATGTTGCATGTTACTGTGGTGCTCCTTGGCTATATTAGATCAATTTCTGGCATTATAGTATAGTTTGCAGCACAATGCCAGCAAGAACACCTTTTTTTAGAGTGTATCACAAAAGATGAAATTGTTCTGTTGTCATAGGTATATTTCCTCACTAACTGATTAAAACTTTCTGCTGGTATCTAGGCTCACAAACAAGACCTAGCTGATTAGCAAGATCAATAGAGAGGTGAATGGTGCTGACATTCAGACTGATATTGCCATTCCTGTAAATCTTTATCTGAGGTCCTCTTTACAGGACCTAACCTTTAAGACTAATATTTTGTTTCAAAAGGAGATGATATAAGTAGTAAAAAGCAACACATTTCACAATATAATAATGACACTTATTCTGGTCCACCGGTATTTGGGTTTGTTTCAAGGAACACTAGTATGAGTGCCCAAATTATAAGTCTCTTATTGGAAACCAAACAAAATAATTTTATATCATTCATCTTTCACAGAATGTTTTCCTCCCCTCATTTCCTTCCTTCTCCTACCAGTTGATAACACAAAAATAGAACTAGTAAAATAACTTAAATACTTTAAAAAACCCCTACTATTCTAAGAACCAGTTTATTGTCAGTACTTCCCTTCTTCTTCACCTCTGTCTTCCCCTTCTGCTTTCACTTACTCTCTCCCTTTCACCTTCCCTGCTTTCCTCTTTCCCTGTCATGTAACATGACCTTTCTTCCTCATTGTATATATATATATATT
Source organism: Falco cherrug (assembly GCF_023634085.1). Taxonomy (NCBI): domain Eukaryota; kingdom Metazoa; phylum Chordata; class Aves; order Falconiformes; family Falconidae; genus Falco; species Falco cherrug. The sequence goes on from NC_073699.1 coordinate 65,463,127, forward strand.
ATACATAAAACCCACTTCATTATGTCTACTGTAACAAGATATTTCCTTCCCTGCCCATGCACTCATTTTGGGAACTCTTGTGTTCATGTATTTTCACAACATATTTTTTTCATTTCCTATACACTCTGATCCGATATTCTGGTGAAAAAGCTGAAAGTGTTGAAATTACTGAAATCATTAAAATATGGTGCTTTGACATAGGAGGATGGTTTCCAGTTAAGAATAACACTTACTTTAAATATCTAAATGAGAGCTTTGGCTGGAACTCAGGAAAAAAAAATATATATATGTATATTTCATTATCTTTGGAAGAAGGAGAACCACAAGATTGTCATGAGGTTATGCAAGGAGAAAATCAAAAGAGCCAAAGCCCAACTAGAACTGTTTACTGCCTTAAAAGACCATAGAAAATGTTTCTATCAATACATCAGCAATTAAAGGAGGGCTAAGGAGAATGTCTATCCTTTAATGGTTGCAGGGGGAAACATAGTGACAAAGGCTGAGGTACTTAATGCCTCATTTGCCTCAGTCTTTAATAGGAAGACCAGTTGCTTTCCAGGTACCCAGCCCCCTGAGCTGCAAGACAGGGTGAGAGAGCAGAGTGAAGCCCCCATAACCCAAGGGAAAATGGTCAGCGACCTCATACATCACTTAGACACAAACAAGTCTATGGGACCAGATGGGATCTACCCAAGGGTATTGAGGGAGCTGGTAGAATTTCTCACTAAGCAACTTCCAATCATTTATCAGCAGTCCTGGCAAAACGAGGAGGTCCCAGTTGACTAGAATTTAGCAACTATGATGCTCATCTACAAGCAGGACCAGAAGGAGGATCCAGGGAAGTACAGGCCTGTCCAACTGACCTCAGTGCCAGGGAAGGTTATGGAGCAGATCATCTTGAGTGCCATCACGTGGCAACGCATGTGACAACCAGGTGAACAGACCCAGTCTGCATGGGTTTACAAAAGGCAGGTCCTACTTGACCAATATGATCTCCTTCTGTGACAAGATGACCTGCTGAATGTGTGGAGGAAAGGCTGTGTATGTTGTCTACCTAGACTTTAGTAAAGCCTTTGATATCATATCCCACAGCATTCTCCCAGAGAAACTGGCTGCTCATGGATGACATACACTTGAACACACATAAATCTTTGCTGGCTAAAAGACTGGCTGAATGGCTGGGCCTAAAGAGTGGTGGTGAACAGAGTTACATCCGGCTGGCTGCCAGTCACAAGTGGTGTTCCCCAGGACTCAGTACTGGGGCCAGTTCTGTTTAATATCTTTATCGGCAATCTGGATGAGGGGATTGAGCACACCCTCAGTAAGTTTGCAGATGACACCAAATTGGTGGGAGTGTTGATCTGCTTGAGGGCAGGGAGGCTCTGCAGAGGGATCTGGACAGGCTGGATTGATGGCCTGAGGCCAGTTGTATGAGGTTCAACAAGAAGTGCCAGGTCCCACATTTGGGTCACAACAACCCCACACAATGCTACAGGCTTGGGGAAGAGTGGCTGGAAAGCTGCCTGGAGGAAAAGGACCTGGGGCTGCTGGTTGACAGCCAGCTGAATGTGAGCCAGCATCATACTCAGGTGGCCAAAAAGACCAATAGCATCCTGGCTTATATCTAAAAGATCGTGGCCAGCAGGACAAGGGAAGTGATCATCCCCATGTACTCTGCACTTGTAAGGCTGCACCTTGAATACTGTGTTCAGTTTTGGGCCCCTCACTTCAAGAGGGATGTAGAGATGCTGGAGAGCATCCAGAGAAGGGCAACAAAGTAGGTGAAGGGTCTGGAACACAAGTCTCATGAGAAGCGGCTGAGGGAACTGCTCAGGGGGACTTTATAACTTTCTACAACCACCTCAAAGGAGGTTGTAGCAAGGTGGATGTTGGTCTGTTTTTCCAAGCAAGAAGCAATGGGACAAGAGAAAATGGCCTCAAGTTGCACCAGGGAAGGTTTAGATGGGATATTAGGCAACATTTCTTCAGTAAAGGGGTGATGAAGCATTGAAAAGGCTCCCAGGTGTCACAGCACTCTCCAAACTAGCCAGCTGCAACAAGGTCTTTTACCATCACATACCAGCATACTCTTCATGCCAGTCCCTCTACTGCCTTCTCGTCACCTCATCCAAAGCCCATTCTCTCTTCTCTTGCTTCTTACTCTCTCTGCTTCTTCCTTAGCTGCTCCCTCTTCATTGGCTCTCAACCCCTTAACAGAACCAGCCACAGCTGCACCTTATCTACATCAGCCAACCCGCTGCCCCTGAAGCCAGCCCACAGCTGTATATTATCAATGATAATTAACTCAGCTTCATCTTCTACACCCAGGGAGTTGTGGAATCACCTTCCCTGGAAGTGTTTAAAAAACATGTAGATGTGGTGCTTACAGACATGGTTTAGTGATGGACTTGGCAGTCCTGGGTTAATGGGTGGTTCTGATGATCTCAAAGGTCTTTTCCAACCTCAATGATTCTGTACTTCTATGGTTCTAAATCAACATTCATCAAAGTCAGCCACTATGACTGTTCTGCCTCAATTAAGAAAACCTGTCCCATAAATTCCAACTCTACAAATATAATTAGCCAATTATGAGACACTAAAATATCTTTCTCTTGACTTGTTCTGATTTTTAAAACCCACACATGTATTTTATACTCTGTCTTATTTATTAATAAGTCTATATTATTTTTAGGTTTAGTATTGTTTTTTAATGAAATGTAAGGAAAAAAAAAATCACTCATTTTTCTCTTAAAACATAGGTGTACTCAGAGTTCCTCCTTGATGGTGAGTCAGCCTTTATCTAAATTAGCCATTAGAAAAGTATTTATGTTTCTTAGGAAACATCATAATTTTTCCCAGCTTCTCTGCCTCATTAGGATCTGTTGCCTGTATCAGCTGGATGATTATGATGCAAAGGCACCCCAAGTTTTGGGGTGGAGTTTGCTTAAGAAATAATACAGTGTTGCAATGGAAACTTTTGGATTATTTTTACTGTGAAAAACAACCTGTTGTGCAAATAAGAATCTGTGTGCAATGTGTTCTAATTTAGATGTATTGTATAGCCTTGTTCTTTTAAACTACTGAGATTAGTATTTTTGTTATTATCACATTTTACCTAGTCTCTGTCCTCTTTGACCCATCAGATACTTTGACACTGTAAGCCTCTGATACCACATTCTCTTCACATTTAATAAATGCAAATCTGAGTTTTATAATGACTCCTAAAACTGTTTGATCATACTCAGAGTTTTACAACACATTTTGCACTGGAAGAATACTTGGATGTCAAACAAACTAAATGCAAGTTCAAAATGCAGCCATCAAAAAGAATGATGTTAGGACACTTGTCAAAATCGTACACCCCAGGTGACAGTAGTATAAATGATGTGAGCAGGCTGATTGATAAACATTTCTGCAGGCTTATTAGCAAATTTTATACAGTTTTATGCAGATTTAAAAAAAAAAAAAGATACAGGATAAGTTTAGTAAAATCAGATTTTCTTCAGAACAATTTTTTTTTTTTTTCAGTTACTATGAGTAATCCTGACTCATGTACTTACCCTTATGCAAGTTTCTTATTTTACTCACATACTTTTAGGGAGATATAATACAACAGTATATCCCAGATGACAAATATGTAGCTTTTCTCTTACTTTTGGGAACACTTCCCTGAATATAAAGACTGGGAAAGAACTGGACATAAAACACATAAAGAGTAATCATTTTGTCGCACAGAAGTGGTTTTTGAAAGTAGGTATCTGGAATACAGGAAAGGCACTGGCTGTTCCTCATGCCTTATATAAATTTTGTGGGTGGATCAAAATGGCTTGGAGGAGTTTCCTGGTTTCAGCTGGGATGGAGTCAATTATCTTCTTAGGAGCTAGTGCGGTGCTGTGTTTTGGCTTTGGTATGGGACTTCATAGTTCCTCAGGCCTTGTCAGTGAAAAGGCTGGAGGGGCACAAGGAATGGGGAGGGGACACAGGCAGGTCAGTTGACCCAAACTAGCCAAAGGGGTATTCCATACCATGGGACAGCATGCCTGGTGTATATACCTGGTGTGGGCAGATCATTTCTGGGGCACTGGCTGGGCATTGGTCAGTGGGTGGTGAGCGGTTGTGCTGTGCACTATGTGTTTCTTCATTTCCCTCTGGATTTTATTCTTTTCCTCCCTCTTTCCTTTATAACTGTTGTCATTGTTGTTATTTTCTTGCAGTTTTATTCTATTTCGGTTATTATTTTTTTCTTATCTCAACCCTTAAGTTTTACATTCCTTTCCAACTCTCCTCCCCATCCCTGGGGGTGAGGGGGGAGTGAGCGAACGGCTGCGTGGTGCTTAATTACCAGCCAGGGTTAAAACATAGCAAGGAGTTTGGCTGCTGCAAATATACACCAAGCATTAGACGATTCTGATTTCAGATTTATTTAAGGCAGAAAACGGAAAGCTTGAACTACAATCGAGACCTGAATCTTCTTGATTTTGTAGTCTCCCAAAATGGAGGGCGTTCATTGTAATAATCGCTTCCTAATTTGTATAATGGTAGTCCAATAAGGGCTGATAACAATAATCTATCAACAATGACCTATGAAGCATAAAAATATTCAAATAAAAATAAATATGATAAAAACTAATGATTAAAGATAATTGAGTGTCTTCTCATTTGCCTCTGATTTTCAGAATTATACAAACACAGAGCTCTACTAATTAACCCTGGCTTAACAGACTTGGCTTTTATTAAGGGTAAGAAATAAAAGAATATAAATTTATTTGTTCCAACGAAAGATTAAGTACTACAAAATAATTTAAATGAGACACAGTAATTGCCTATATGTTATTTGAAATTTATACATTTGTTGTTATCCTGCCTTTTCTATATTAACATGAAATTGTCATTCTTTGTTGCTCAGTCCCAAACTTTTGGATTTCAGAGAATTGTGATTGTAAATTCCAATTTTTTTGAGACAGTTGTAAAGTCTAATCAGCTCTAAGAACACCTTTTACTGTAAAACTCCATATAAATCAGATGAGAAGTAATGCAAACTGTCTTCAGAGAAGTTTTCAGAAAAGAATTTTTATTGAGAAGATAACTCATAGATATCTTCTGGATTCTTGAATGAGTTTGTGTAGTTGTGTATCAAAAGAATTTTAGAGTATTGCTTTGTGGAGAGGTAAACTTAGGTGAATAAAAAAAAAAAAAAAAGTAGGAGAAATTGATTAGGAAACTTCACTTAGTATAGGTATTTCTGGGGAAATGGCTTTGGATTTAAAACATTTCCTTCAGAAACCTAAGTAAGGGATTCAGAAATGCAACCACGTATATTCTTAAGATTTTGATACGTGTTAGCATAAAACTATGATGCTGAGCTAATATTTTCCATCTCCCACGACTGCCACTATTGAACTAAATTTTTTGAAAGAATGAGTTCTTCCAAAAATGTTTTCTAGATAGTAGCAGATGATAACCACTCTGTGTCTCTCTGTGGCTATCACCACAACTATTCCATTCTGCTTGCTTCCTTACTTTGTATATTGTTTGCTATCTCTCATATTAAACAAAGATTGTTAACTGTTTTAAATAGAAGCTACCATGCCTTCACAGATCTCTGTAAAGTATTTAATATGCCAGAGCCCTGACTTACAAGAAAAATCCAAAACTGCAAAGTAGTTTATGCAGCATGTTTATTCAGTCCTGTCTCTAATAAACTGGGGGTTATAAATATGAGTATGTATTTATATCCATGCAGATACACATCTTTTGGTTTTCGTTGCTTTTCTATGAATACAGGGGTTTACTCTGTTCTTTTTCTAATAGTCATTTAATAGCAAAGTGAAAGAATAAGTACAATAAATCTAAAAGCTATATTTAGCACATACCTGTTGGCTTGAATTAAGTTTTCCTTTTTCGTGTGTTCCATAGTGCTACTTCATATAAAAGATGCTCATATTTAATTATGACTGATGAATTCAAGTTATTACAAGAAACAGTACAGGCAGAAAGGACTGATTTGAACATCTGGATCCTTCAAACCATCTATGTGCCATTGTCTTCAGTGAATGATTTGTTTATATGGTAGGCATATACATTTCTTTTTTTCTTTTTCCTCATGGTTACATAACCCCCCCAAAAAAATAATGATACCAGCCATGCATTTCCATACTACCCATTTTTATCTGTAAATACCCCTTTTCTCCCTCTGCTAACTTTGGGATCTAGTTAGGGAGCCATTTTCACAGTTTTGTCAAGTGCTATTATCTGCTGATATTAACTTCATGCAACCAAAGCAGTAACTATCAGGTTCTTTTAAAGATGAGACAAACTGATGTAATAGTGAGGTAGTGTAGGAAATAAAAGAAATTAAGAAAAAAAATAACAAATAGGGAAGCTGCAAGGATCTAAGCCAATTTTTGCAGTTATATATCCTGCATATATTTCCCTCTGATTCAACAAAACTGAAGGAAGAGGTGGATGGACTTTTGGCATGTCCCTATGTGCAGTGCTATAAATCACTGAGCTGTGGTCAGGAGGAATTGTAAACTCGCACATCACTACAGGTGTTGACCAAAGTCAGTAACTCTAATCATGATTATTTTGTTTGTGTTTCACCCTTAGTCAGACAGCAAGTCTTTCCACGTTGGTAACGTTTATTAGGTAAAAGTTCAGGTTGTATAATCCTACATACCCAGTTTATAATCTCGAGCTGAGCTGAATTTATGCCAAACAATCTGAGCATCAATGTACCAGATTTACAAGTCCAGATTTGACAGATTTCATGTCAGCTTACAGAGTCTATATGTAGAGTATAGGTCCATCACTCAAAGATGGGGTTCATGTTACATCATTTTAGCCATCTGAAGTCTTGATGTCTTACCAAGGCCAAACATCAGGGCTCTTTTTTAGCCACCAGAGAGGTAAAGACGTCATTTATACATTTTTTCAGATCAGTTTTTACCTGGAGGTATCTTTCACTGCTGACTAGGAAGGTTTTTTTCAATCATGTGCATTAAATGCCTAGATTTTATACATCTAAAATTAAAAGAGGTAAATTCCACTACAAGTAAGGACTGGAGGAATTATATTTTTTTTTGTGAAAGTGTTGGCAAATGTTATCGCTTTGAATGATTGTCAAGCCTGCCTATATATGAACTATGTGTGTTTTCTGATTGCCCTTGAAATGTGTGGAAAAATACATCCATTCTCAGCTGTCCTCTTATTAAGACTCAGTTCCACAGGGCAGGCATTTAAATTCAGAGAACTTTGCCACATACTCAAAATTAGTGCATGATTAAGCATTTTCTTGAAATGAGCGTCAACATTTTTCTCTCATCAGGATACAAAAGGTTTATACTCTGGCTGTCTTAATGAAACAAAATCTCTGGGTATGGATGTACAGCAAATCCATTACTGAACATACCCCTCAATTAGTGCTAAGAACTCAATGCAGTCTCTGTCATTACTGCCATAGCCACTTTCCTTGCCCTCCAAGCTGTGGTAGGTGTTCTCATACTGTAATAAGGTATGCAAAGCTGGTAGCAGCATTGCAAAGGAGAGAGAGGTTGCCGACTGTTGTGTGTGGTTAATTAAAAGAATTGCATTTTCTGCATGTGTAATTATTCTCCCTTGTTTCACCTGTAGTATTTTGTATTGTTCTACGTAGTAGTAACTTTAATGTTTTTGATATACAGTGTATGTGCTATGGAACTGAGGTTATAGTTGCTTTCATTTTTTATATCTCCAAAGCTTTCTTTGAAAGCAGAGGAGCCTGGCTGTCATTGTGGTTAATTGGAAACCATACTGCCAAAAAAGGTGGAAGGGAGGTCAGGTCATATGAAGCATAGGCAACCCACAGGCAGACATTTTCTAACTTTAAAGTGCTTAATGTTTCAACCTTTAAAATGTTCTTCTTTACAAATATTTTTAATAAATGTAAATGTAGTTGCACATGCTTCTGTGGCTCTAGTTCCCTTAAATAGGGAAAAACTTTAAAAAGAAAATACGGAAATTCTTTCATTTAAGTTCTCAAAACTATTGCCACAATCTCCAGATCTTCTAGATCCCTGAAGCTAATGGATTAAACAATATCACACAACTCTATACCATCTTCAGTGAATGATGTGATAAGAACTAATGACTTCCAATACACATTCCTGAGGCACACATGTAAGTGAGTTTTCTATTATAAAGGGCCAGACTCAGGAACTCTGGATTTTACTTTTAAAAAAGCAGAAGCCACTTCCCTTCACTCACTTTATTTTATTTTTTTTTTCTCTGTCACTCATCTCCAGGCTGATGCTGTCTAGCAGTGTTTCCTCTTAATTTCTCTTCCCCTGTTCATTCTTCCCACTTCAGCAATTCTAGACTTATCGTTTCATTGAATCACAGAAGCACAGAATGGTTTGAGTTGGAAGGGACATCTAAAGAGGTCCATTGGCAGGGCCATCTTTCAATAGATCAGGCTGCTCAAAGCCCCGTCTAACCTGACTTTGAACAATTCCAACTTCAGGCTGTTTATCCCAGGATTGTTTGAAAACACCATTTTATCTTGCCGGAATATCATTCCCATTCCCAGCCTGTGTTCTCTGGCAACCAGGATGGTCTCATACTGTTCAAGTCCTTGTTTCTTTTCCCCAAGTCCACACTATTCTCCTGTCCCTTTTAACCCTTTTGCCCAGTAAAGCTTGCCAATGTTCCTCCATAGGTTCCCATATCCTTCCTGAAGCTCCTTATCCAAGTTGTCTTCTCTATCCTGCCCAGTATTCTCATCCTATGATAATGAAACAGATTGGTTCCTTCAGCAGCTCTCTCCCTCCACAACTTCCCTGTTTACCATCAGTGTTTCAAACAGCCCCAGAAGCCCTGAATCAAATATATCCCTTTCTCTTTTATCTATCATGAGTGAAATATATAACTCTGAAGAGGTTACAGTTGCTGAAATGTAAAATGTTAATTCTCAGTGCATCTGATGGGCAGGGATCTTTCAAAGACATTTAAATAGCTAAATTTTGGCAGATTTTCCCAAGACAAAAAAAAAAAAGAAAAAAAATATGCTATTGTCACAAAGGCATTCTTTCTTGATTCTAAATTTCAAGTCCAAGCTTTAATACCTAATAATTATTTACATATTGTGGGAAAGTCCGTCATCTCATTGCTAGAAAACCCTTGGGGAATTATGAACTCTCTTATAAGGAAGGTCAATATCATGCTCCACAGGAAAAAACCAAGGGTCCTCACAACAAACTGGGGAAAATTCCATCCTCATTCCACATTTCACTCAGCTTTTTTCCCTCAAATATGCAAATGAATGTTTCAGATGGAGTCATGCACTTCACTTGGAAAGAGAGAAGCAGCAATATGTTTTATTGATATAAGACAGTGGTATTGATATAAGTTCAGTGGTAAATGTGACAGGGGGTCATCAGGATTCAATGGCAAGGTACACTTGAGTATTTACTGCATAGATGACAGGGTCAGACAAAACAGCCAGGGAGACCCTCCTGTTGGGTCAAATGGTTCAGAAAGGATCCCCTTGCATTTTAAAAATTCCTTGTCAGAGGGGAGTTTAGGTGCAGCTGGATCCAGACTTGGTCTCAGCCTTGGTCAACAGTTCATGTCTAAAAGTTTATATATGTGCAGTTGATCCTTCATACAACTTAGTTAAGATTTCAAAGTTTTGGTGCACTTATTCCCAATTCACTTACTGAATCTGCTGAGGCAGGGAATCTGTCAGCCTCGAGGAATAACCTTGAGAGGCATCCCAACTCAAGGGGAGATCCTGGCATGCAGCCTGCTGCAGTGCAGGAGAGCACAACAGCCTTGAGCTGTCCAGTAGTTATGGACTAAGATAATTGACTCATAGTCAATTTGCATACCAGCTATAGGTGTTTGTTTCTTCCAAACTTGGCTTGAGTAAGACCTTCATCAGCACTGTAGTTATGTGGTCACGTTTCTCAAATTATCCCTTGGATATTGGTTTATCTCCTCTGAATCCACTTTGAGTTGGATGCAGCCATCACCACCAGATGCATCCATTACCACCACCACTGGTGGTTATCACTTGAGCAGTGTTTCTGAAAATAAAGGTCACGCTGGGGGCAGGGAGCACACTGCCACAACAAGATACACTAACCAGAAAAGCAACACATTTTTTTCCATGACTGGCCACACCAATATTCCTTCCTTATCAGCTTGCTTCTAACCCTGATCAAAATCCTGCAATTCAGAGACTAGAAACATTTACGAAACTACACGTCAAATGCTTTCATGCTAGAAGAAGAAAGTATTTCTGCATATAACTAACAAAAACTTTAGAGCATGAGATTAGAGCATTTGTTGCGCAACAGCACAAAAGAGATCAAGATTTGTTTCAATCCTACTTTTTACTTTAGCAAAGTGGATTTCAGTGTTTAATCTCAGATTTTAACAGTTTGCACTGAATTATTTTATTCCACACTTTAATTTCTTAAAAACTGTTTCTTCTTCTCTTCCTTACCACTTGACTTTTAGTATTTACTTATTTTTAGAATTTAAACTGCAAGTCCTTGTATATATCCTGTCTTTTAGGCACAAACCTAAGAGTCTTAGCCAATCCTTTCAGATTTCTGGTGCACAAGAAAAAAAATCTCAAGTTGTATAACTCTGTCATATTGGTTTCATGTCAGCACAAACCAATTCACAATAAAAGTGCTATGATGCAGCCAGATTTGGTCCACACTTGTTAATACCTTATTTTCAGGAAAGAATTTGTAAGGATTTGTTCATGTGTTGAGTGTATTTATATACAACATTAGTACAAACAAACTACGTTGGATGCCAAATATTTTATTCTTTCAACACGTTTAGAGAGGCCAATAGTTTCTCTGTTTTGAAATTACTGTCTTCAAATTTATAAATAATTGATCTATTAGTTTTTATATTAATCACTATAGCTCATCCTCAGCATATAGTTAAATTAAAAATGCATGAAAATAAATATATTTAGATAATGTTTAATATTTTGTTAAAATCTGTGCACGTGAATTAAAATTACATTCATATTAATTTAAATTAAAATTCTGTGTCCTATTACATACATGTAAATACATATGGACATATAAATATATATATATATATATATATATATATATGTCTACACACACACATACAGTGTACTACATTGAATAGGCAGACCCAAGCTGTCCAGGCTGAAAAAGCTCCATTATTCAGAGACATGTTCTTAGAATTATGTGAATTGCCTTGTCTACCATGGTGGTGGCCTTTGAGTGCCTGTAGTTAAGCTACACCTAATGTGGGCATAGAGGTCTGGCTCTCCAAACAGTGCCTAAAAATGGTGATAGATCTGTCACTAGATGCAAGAAAAGGACATAAATATTTCCAGAGAGTGTCTAAGGATATTAAAAAACCCAAATAAGCAAACATCAACTTTTTCATCTATGAGCCAAGGTTTCTGGAAATGTGCTACCTACCCAATTTAGTACACCATGCCTATGGTGTCCTTTAGTTAAGATAAATAAAGCTAAAGTTTCTCAATTAATTACGAGTTTTCATTATTTCACTGTCAGACAAATTGATTATGTTTTACACTCAATTTGATTTTGTGCTGGACAGCAAATGACTTGGTTAGAAAATAAAGAAAGGTGGTTTGAACAGGGCTTTAATTAATTTCATTGAAAAATATCTCAAATGTAATGTACTCTGAAGAAATACTCCTCTAACTATATTCAATAATGGTTGTTTTTCAAAGTAATTATTTCCTTTAGGGAATTTCTTAGAAATTTCTCTTTAGATAGATCAAGGCTCTAAAAAGCAAGCTTTTACTTCTGTGACCTTGAAGAAATGCCTTAGTTTGAACAATCTACTTCATCGGGGGGGGGGGGAAAAAGTGTTTTATTTTTAAAAACATTTTATTCCCTGTACTAATACATCTTGTAGGGAATTAACCCTTGGAGCTCTGCTGAAAACTCCCCTTTTTTATCCTCAGTGCATCTTTCCAGGTATGGAAACACATTACAAAGGACGTAGGTTATAAACATATAATATAGAGGGTATAATATCTTATATCATATTATTTTCTTGCATTTTTATATGTAATGAAGAACAATGCACTTTTAATACAATACTTGAGTACCTAAAACTTGTTGTATCTACAGTTACTTATTATTTTTAAAAAATCACAGAAAATTCTGTTAACAAAGTACTTTTGATCGATTGGCAACTTTGAGAAAGACAGTGATGCTGACTCATTTGTGTTCAATGGTTTGTTAGTATTGGCACATTAAATCAGGAATTCTTTGGAGTTGATACCTAGTTAGACGCATTGCAATTGTTTTGCATTGATGATTCCCTTTAATAACTTACCTTGGTAAGTCTAAACCAGAAAAAAAAAGGCTTCCATGGAAAGCCAAAGACAAAAAAAAAACCAAACCCCACCTTCATGTTTATACAGCCAGAAAAGTATTAAATATGATAGAAAACCTTCCAGAGACAGTTATATATACATACGTATATACATAACGACCCTCACAGACACACATACTCGATTTTGTGGATGAAGGTGGCAGGACTGGGAAATCACAATCCCTTTATTCAGTTCTAATACTTCCATCTCACCATGAAAGTTTACTTCTATCTTATTGAGAAGACTTCTGAGCAAACTGCTTTTCAAGTTATCTCATGCAAATTACTGTACATTAGAAAGCGAGACTAGATTTAAGATGGTATATTTACATATTACCTTAACAGCAACAGAGAAAGTTTCAAGTTTTCTGTAAATGCTGAGTAGTTTGAATGCAAACTTTGCAATAAGGCTGAAGGCATTTTGGTTTTGGGGATTTTCAGATATTGTGGGGGTTTTTGTGGTATGTCTTTTTTTCCTCTCTCCTTCCTTTAGTGGTCTTCAATGGAGACTGTACAAGCATAAAGAAAAAAATCAGTCATATTCTTTGACAATACAGTTTCCCTATTTTCATTTTCCACTAAGATTTATTCAGACTCAACTTCTTACATCTTTCTTTGGAAATCAAATTCCCTGTATGTACTAACTTAAACTTCTGGGGGTTTATTTCTACTTCTCCCTGATGTACTTACAGAACAGGACAAGAACTGGCTTTTTCTCTCCCCTTACAATTCCAGAGCTAGAACCATAACTTTTCCAGCTTGCAGTGATATTTTCAGCACTGTCTTGTGATAGGCAAGATAGCATTTAATGTGTTGGTTGTTTGGGGGAGGGGTTTGTGTTTGTTTGTTGTTTTTTTTCTCTCAGGCAAGCAGTAATCCCTGCTTGTTACCCTGAGGTTATATATTTAACTTAAAATGAAGAGTAGTGACTATACTACTTTTGCTCCCAGAGTTTTCCAGCAAGATAAAATGTTAGCTCCTGGCTTCTACATTAACCCACAAACATTGAATCTCATGAGTTTTTATCAGAAGCAACTCCTTTTCTTTTCAGAAGTGATTTTAATTTCACTGTACATATTAAGAAGTACCATCATCTCTCATACTTTTCAAAGTATAGTGGAAAATATGATGATTGTGATTTTTTTTGGGGGGGGGAGAAAAACCCAAATCAATTATTTTGCTGTGGATAGATAAATTTTCATGACTGCATCTTGAGTAAATAACTCATTGAATATCAAATCATGAGCAGAAACATCATCTTTAACACAAGGTGGTAATAATTGCAACCTCTAACCAGTAGTTTCTTTTTTTACTACAGTGGAACACTTTATTTCAATAAATAACTTTGAAACACCTGCAAGAAAGGGATTCTCAAAATGGAGTGTTAAGATATGTTACTATATTATATTTTTACCACACAAGCACTGAATAATATATTTATTAAATTTTTTACTGACACTTAACAATTCCTGGATTATGTAAAAATGTTTACAGGAACCAGTAATTCTCTTTTACTGAATTACTTACTATGTCTCTATTTCATTTTTATATCCATCGAAGTAATCAACAGTAATTATTGGTGGTTCATTAATTACTCTAATTCCGTTTTCTAGAATATATTTTGGTTGTCTGTTTTTGTTGTCAGTTCAGAGTTTGTAAATTAATTTCATCTGACCTAACTAGTTATGTATACATTTTCATACTTCATGGTTTAATTTATGTCACGAACTTTTTTGGGCATTTGCAAGTACTAACTTTGATCCTTTTCTTACTTCTTGATTAAAATAGTTGCTGATCAATATTTATTTTTCTTGTTATATACACCTATTTTACTCTCTCCATGAATCAAAGTGGGAATGCTGTGGTGGTGGGTTGACCATAGCTGACTGCCAGAGCCCCACCCAATGGTCTCTCACTCAACAGAACAGTGGGAGAGAATAAGATGTAAAAACTTGTGAGTTAAGACACAGGCAATTTAAAAAGAAATGCAAAAGCTGTGTGCAGAGCAAAGCAAAAGCTGCTTCCCATTGGCAAGCAGATATCCATCCACTTCTTGGAAAGCGGGACCTTAGTGTATCAGTTATGTGGGAAGACAAATGCCATAAGTACAAATGTCCCCACATGCTCCTCCTTTTCTTCAGCTTCTATTGCTGAGCATGATGTCATATGGTACAAGATAACCCTTTGGCCAGCTGGTGTCAGCTGTCCTGGCTGTGTCCCAGGCCAACCTTTTGCCCACCACCAGCCTATGGGTCATTAAAGGGTCAGGGGTGGGTTGTAGTCATAGAATCATTTAGGTTGGAAAAGACCTTTAAGATCATGAAGTCCAGCCATTAACCCAGGACTGCCAATTCCATCACCGAACCATGTCCCTAAGTGTTACATCTATGTGCTTTTTAAGCACTTCCAAGGGTAGTGATTCCACTACTGTCCTGGGCAGCCTGTTCTAATGCAGTGAAGAAACTTTTCCTAATAAACAATCTAAACTTCCCCTGGAACAACTTGAGGCCATTTCCTCTTACTTGCTTGTTATCTGAGAGAAGAGACTGACATCCACCTTGCTACAACCTCCTTTCAGGTAGTTGGAGAGACAGGCTTGATGCTGTGTAGGCAATTCTCAGCAATAGCCAAAACACTGGTGTGCTGCCAACACCGTTCTAGCCACAAATGCAAAACACAGAACCATATGGGCTTCTCTAAGGAAAGTCAAATCCATCCCAGCTAAACCCAGTATATTTTAATCCTGGTTCTTAAGGTCTCTGACATGAGAAATAAGTTGTACAGGAAGATATAATGTGTTTTATTAATTACAGTGTAGCTAGGTTATCCAAGTAACCCACTTATACTGGGGAATGATTAACACAACTAACTTAAAACTCAGAGAAATTTCTCCAGGTTGCATGCAGGTTGTAGTTTGTTGCTTCATTTCAACTTTGCACTTGCGAGCTCACAGATTTGTAAACCAGAAAGCTAGATAATCTGCTAAATAAAAAATATTCTGTGCATACACGCCTCTCTGACTCTCCCCAGTTAGCATTCCTCTTTTTTTGTTTCATGTGTTTGTATTTTTCCCTTTTCCTTTTGTTCCACGCTTGATTTCTTATAAATAATCTTTAAATGAGTCTGTGATTCTTCTTCACTGACTTATTCCTGCCTTTACATAATATAGTTTCTTAGATGACTGAGAAGCCTCTCATTAAATCTCCTGAGCCATATTTTGTTTTTGTTATTTTGCTCCCTGCTTTCATCTATCAAAACAATTACAGTGTCTTGAACTTTAATTACAACTATTTATTTATTCACCGCAAGCAAAGCTTGTTTGTTATGCATCTTTAGTCCTACTTTTGGAGAAATCCATGGGAACTTAATTTCTGATATTTGTGACTTCAAGATATACCTTTAATTATCTTCAAGTTTGCGTTCCTGAAATATGCTTATCTACTATGATACATTCTGTGTACTTACGGTATGTATGAATGAAAATTACATAAACACAATCATAGTTCATAAGAAAAAAATATCCTTGAGCTATCCCCCTAAATTCTGAACATGTAAGGCTTGCCTCCCACCATATAGTTTTTGCACACCCAGTGAACTCTCCCAGAAATATGCTGTTCTTACCTTCTCTGTCATCATGGCGCATTCTATCTTCTCTCATATTCTTTGCTTACCTTTCCATTCACCTTGGGGGTGGGTGGGTGGAATAAATAAAATGTAAAAAACCCAAACCTGTCTTAATAAGGTCATACCTAACAAGTAGGGATTAAAATAAAGAGAAATTATTGTTATATACCCTTGTTTTCCTACTGAATTCGGCCAACAAGGGCTGATCCAGGAAATTCTGGAAAATTCCAGGAAAGCAGCAAGATTTTCAGAACAAAAGACATTAATGGCAACACTTACTGCAGAAAGGATCAAATGAAACACCTATCCATGAAAGTTGTGCTGTGTCACATTACCTGTCATGTATATGATGTTGTTTATACTGCAGACTCTATTGCTCCCTAATAATAACTTAAGGTGTTGGAAAGACAATATATTAATAACCATTTTAGATTTGTAGTGCAGTCTTTCTTATTAAATGGTCTTGCTTCCATTTAATTTGCAATTCTTCTTGTTCACTTTGAGGAAGGAGAAGCAACCTAGTACCTCTGTGTGTCAGGTTCTTCCAAATCCCTGCTCTAGAACAAACTCTTACATGCTTTCATTTGTGTATTTTTTTCTGTTATATGTTGGTATAGCTTTTCTGTATTATATCCATGTGTTGCTTGCAAAATCATTAGCTGTATATCCAAAGGAAAAGATTATAATTTTTTTTTCTGTTAGAACTAGAATTAATAAAGATAGACCTTCAACAAACCACAAGACTGAAGTTTTTCACAGTGGCAGAATAGGCAAACCCTCTTCTATGAACAGTTTCTCCAATATCTAAGTGTGTTAACATGCACACTATAGCCACTGCAAGAAATCGGCTCAATTTTTGTGTCTGGCCATTCTTCTTACAAGAAATAAATAAACTTCCAAACCTTTTAATGCTTGCCAAGTTTGGATAAAATTGAAAAATACATTCAAAAATTATGAGACGGGTAATCCAGAATGATCCCTTTTCTTATTTCCCTGGGAAGCTGAGTAAAATATTGCCAATATTCACAGCAGACTTGGAGTGATTCACCTTCAGCAGCACTGAAGGTTTACATCCAGAGGTCTGCTACCTCTTCCAGCTTCCTGGAACAGATCTGAATCATCCTCCACCTTTTTGTCTTTTACCTTATATTCCAGACAAGCAACAGCCTCTCTTTTCATTTCTGCAGCTTCAGCTATCATTGCCAAATAAGCACTCCCATGGGTGATATTACACAAGTGGGAACTGCATGTTACAGGGCTTCTGAGCAGGAAACAGTAGGGAAGGGGAGAAGGAAAGATGGGAGTCAGGGCTGGGCTGAATGGGACCGGAAAAGCTGGTTTGGGGGTGAGGGCACCTGGGGGTTAGGGTAAGGGGAAGAAGAAGGAAGAGGAAGAGGCTGACCTGAGCTGATCAATGAGTAAAGGGTGGTGGTTGCAGTTATGGGAAACATTTTTTCCTAAAATAAGACTCCCTAACCATGAAGAAAATGTAGCACAACCCAGGTAAGGGAGTACCTTGGATGCTACATCTGGCTGAGATGCCACTTACTAGGTCACACTGATAAAGTTCTAAAAAGGAGAGCAAAACCCAAACAAATAACAACAAGAACAAAAAAAAAAAAAGTGGTGCTGTGTTAAGATTGGTTCTTCTATATAAAGCATTTCAAGAAGGTGACTTCTAAGTGTTTCTAAACTTATAAAACTGCTATACTGCTTAAGATGAGAAAATCCAGTTATTTAAGGGGTAATTAATTCATTAATCTGCTTGCATTGCTCCTTGCTAAGAAAACAGCTGAGCCTGAGTGAACATGGCCTGAATTGTTGTTACCTTGTCATTGTTACTGTCATTTTTGACAAGCATACCTATAAAATAAATATTTATATATATTTGGAATTAAAAATAATACTGACATTTCATTTTTCATGTCTTAAACATCATGAGGCACTGGAAAATAATCTAAAAGACTATTTAATTTTGAGTTATAAGATTAGAGCTATTAATTTGAGTTATTTTAATCCAATAAGTTATTCTGATTTCAGATAAGCACAATAGTTGATTCTGCTTGACTAGGTGACATCATTTAACATCAGACTGAGAGGATAAGAGGTCACTTTCTCATCTGTACCTCTTAAAAGACAACTGATTATTAAAATTTTAATTAATAAGAGCATTGGGCCAAATTCAGTCATGGTCAGTAAACCCACTGAAGCAGATAAAACTCTATGAGGGATTAATTCTGCCTTGAGAATATGTCTAGTCTGAGCGATGAGGTACATTTTAGGTTCAATATAAATGCTGTAATCCTAGAACTTGCCCTAGCACTGATAAATTGGGTATGTACTCAAGACTGGTTTATGAGTGATGGAATATATTTTAGCTTAATATAAATACTCTAAACCAGGAATTTACCCTAGCACTGACAAATGGAATATACTCTCAAGGCCTGATTTGTCCCTGACATAACCTCATTGACTCCAGTGTGATAAACAGATATTGCAAGAACATGACATACAGTAATTATTTGTGTACATTTCAGATCATGCTTATGTAACATGACCTTGAGTTTACAGAAAATTTTGTGTGAGGAATTAAATTAATCGTTAGATTAATCTATTATTTCCTTGCACTCATTACTGATTCTGCAACTTGATTCTCAGTCATCTGTGGGAATTCTTTGTTAGCACTTAGAATTTTACATTGCATGTAAAATGTGATGAGCATCATACAGCTCAGTAGTCTTCAAATTTATTCTCTTGATCTGTGGTGTTTGCTTTTTTTTGCTAATGTGAAGCTAAACATTTCTTTTGGCATTTTTAGTGGTTCTTTGCCAACCCCTCTGTGTTTGTTTCAGCTAAGCAGGTTCCCTCTTTCTCTCTCAAAGATGAACCATTTAAGGTACATACCAGGAGGTAATGAATTCAGATCTTCTCATTTTCACATGTTCACTAGGAGAAAATGGTTACCAAGTGTTCTCAATGGAAGGGAAAAGAAATTGCATGGCGTAAACTAAAACTAGTTTGACTGTGATAAGACCTTCAAGAGGTAAGGGAACTTCGTGTGAACATTCTAGTTTTTTGTACTGCATACAAAAAATATAAGCAAGAAGATAAATACGTAATTTTGTATCATTATTTCAAAATAAATTATTTTTTTATTACTGCATTTGTTATTATCTTCCCTTTGGCCATCTATTTAGTATTTTCTAACTTCTACTTTTATGAAAAATGAAGGTGTATCCACCCTTCAAATATATCTATCAAAGGCAAACACAAAATCAAAATTGTGCATTTGTAGGCCATGTCATTGAAAGACATGGCTGCTCATATGTGGTTTAAGTCACAGTGAAGCAGGCAAAGTTGGGCAAGATTTTTATATGCTGAAATATATGTACACAGAGACTGTTCTCATGTTTTATTAATTAGAAGTGTAATAATTCATTACATTTGCTACTTCAGTTCCATATCTGAGACCTCAGAAAGCTTTATGCCCCCCAAATTAGGGATTTACAAGTGTAAAGCGAAACTCACAGACTGGATGTGGCATGTTTCCAGGTCAAGATCATTTAAATAATGGTGTATGCCTTTCTCTGCACTGGTTATTAGGCAGCAACACGTCCTTAAAAATGCCATGGGGGGCTTCTTTCTCCTGCAGTGTTGAATAATTGCATCTTCTTCTTTTACATATGTACCTCTGGGTTTCAAGAAACTAGTCTATCTCTGAGAAATCTGGAATTGACTTCATCTCTGCCCAGGCTTGCTTTACTGCCACTGACAGCTAAAGTGCCAAGTGCTGTTTGCTCTGGTCTACTGGTATTAAGGCCTTTTTTTTCCTCTGGAAAAAAGTATTGATGAACAAGTTTTGGAGGTGATAACTTCCCAGGTAGCTTGCTCTTCGCTGTGGTTGAGAATAGATTTTCTGTGTCAAAGCACTCCTGTGCTATTTCTGTGTGTGGGATGAGGTGCTGAAAAGCATGGCTTGCCAGATCAGCTTGTTTCTGTCTCTTGAATGAAAGTAGACTGCAGCTGCTTTGCGGTCCTCAAAGCACACCTTTCAAAGCAGCTCGGAAATTTGGTAGACTTCTCTGATGTACAGATATAAGGCTACCTGTTATTATATATATTATATATAGACTGAGTTACCTGTTAGGAAGTTAAGTCTCAGAGAAACAGCTTTTGATTTAAGTAAAACGTGAGACCATTTGATCAGGAATCAACAGCAGTGATGTCAGTAACACTATCACTCATTAAGTGTTGATCTTCCAAAATTGCCGCTTTCCTTTCTGCTACATTTTCAGCAGCAGACAATGAGGTTAAGAAATCAAGTACAAAATGTTATAACATAGTATTTGAATATTAAACCTTTTCAGTAAACGGCCATGTAATGTTTCTCACTTGGCAAGGCTCTGAATTTGCAGGTCACGGACATCGTGCTGTTCTAAAAGTAGCTATATAATTCCACATCAATTAGTATGACATTTAGCAGTGTAGTTTCACCTGCATTTTATCTTTCAATGTTTTAGATATGCATTTATTTTACAAGAACAGGTTGCTTTTTCAGTCCAAGTAATTTGACAGGATTGCACTGTGCCTAGTGCCAATCCCTGGAAAATATCTGTAATACTTGCTTTAAAAATAACAGTTTTCCTTGTCTGTGATTTCTTTATATATTTGAGTGTAACATTAATATTCTTCAATTTTTACACATAAATTTTATTTTTAAATGTTCTGTAACAGAATATTTTATAACTAAAAATTATAAGGATTTGTTGATTTTTTTTAAACTTTTTTGTTGAGAATTCATGGATCTCACATTGAAATTTCCTTAGGCCTAAAATACAATTGAACTAAAAGTTTGTACTTTCTGGCAATGAAGTCCATGAGAACATTATGATGTTAGAAATTAAAACCTTCTAATTAGAAAACATCACGGGATTTTCAAAATAGAGCCTCTTTTCAGATATTTCTTTTCTTGCTATTTACTTCAATGTAAAATATATTGTGCAAATGTTGAAATTCAGCAACTATTAAATTAAATACTCCATAATTTCACTTTTAAAATTTTGGGTTTTTTTCCTGTTTTCACTTTCCCTAGGATGTATTCTTCTTTTCTGATTTAGCTCTTCCTTTTCTTCACTTCAGTTTTGTCCTTCCATAGTTTTTTTGTGGTGCTCATTTGTGGTTTTTTTCCCCTTTGTTTTTAACTATTTTGCTTATAGTTTCTTCATTTTGCCACTGATTTTTGGTCATTCTTCTTTTTATGCAACATGCTCTATGCCATTTTCTTTTTCTAAAAGTACAGTGCAAAATAAAAGTCAAATCTTCCATGCAATTGGAGATTATTTTCCCACATACATAATGTGTATGTGTATGGTTTTATTTACATTCTTTTAAGAGAAAAAACTACCAAAAATGAGATGAATCCATTGTCAGCAGCTACAGTGAAGTTGGTGCATTTTGGAGGGAACAGGTTTTCTATCATTAAGTTACTCTATTTGATATTGCTTACAAGAGTTTATTCTTCTAGCTGAAATTAAACATAATTTAATTCCAGTCCACTTAGGTTAATATAATCAAATCTTATTTGATGAGAAAACTCAGGCTACTGATTAGCTATCTTCTTTCAGATTATGCAACGGGATCATGGATTTTTCTTCAAAACACCTTTCTTTAGAGAAAGTCAGATTTCTTTATTTTGGCATTTTTGATCACCAAAAAAAAAAAAAAAAAAAAAAAAGTCAACCCATGAGCAAAGTTATTTTTCACTAGGAATGGAAAGTCTACTTTCCAGAATGCTGTCAAATTATTCTACTAATTCTTTTTAAAGATGAAGCACGAATGTTCTTTCTTTCTTTCTTTATACTGAAACAGGATAGTAATTAGATTTTACTACTCATCAGTACAACACTAGTAAGGATAAGTCAGGTTCCATACCACAATTTAAAAACTCAAGACCAGAATATCATACAGGCAGAACAATATTTTAGAAAACTGGAGCATTTCATCCTGGTGTAGCTGGGAACCAACTCTGCGTGGGAACATCACTTATTCTGTTGATAAGAACAGGAAAAGAAATTACATACACATAAAGAATCAGCATAACATAGAAAGTCCAGTGGACACTTGTAATGGCATTTAAAGTGTCTAAAATCATGGTTTAATGAAAAGTTTAACCTTTAAATCTCTTTTTAAATTACAATTCACATTTTGGGTTTTGTCTGTGGACTTTTAAAATTAGCTTTGTCATTAGTATTTTGAATAGTTTGTAATTACAGACTGTAAAAACTGTTACTTGTATTTGCAATGTCTGCATATTTCCTTGTCAACTATAATGTAAAAAAATATTTACCACAAAAAGGCATTAATAGTTAAAAAGGTATTGACAGTCTACAACAGCAGCAGCTAATTTCTTGCTGCAGTTATATTCAACTTTTTAATGTCCTTCTATAATCACATTTGACCCAATTACCAAGTTATTGCTAGTATGCCAGAATTTTTTAACCTGCTTCTAAATGTTTTATTGATTTTTTTTAACAAGTCTCTCACATCTTGAGGCTTATTCTCTGTAAAATTGCTGTATTTCCTTACATCAAGTATGAGATTTTGAAATACATAGAATAAATATCACACAAATCCAAACTATTTTTAATAACTTTTACAAACAGATGTGAAAAATAAACAATGTTCATTTTTTGTTTTAATCTGTATAACCTCTGAATTGCTACTGTGCCTAATTTTTTCAAAACAAAGCTTGCATTTTTGAGTTTAGGTTGTACAACTTTCCTAAGACATTTTAATTAATATTATTTAAAACCGTGGTTCAGGTGGAGATAGCTTTGTTCTAAAATAGCATTCTCCAATATGAGCTATGGATATGTCAGTTTTAATGCTTTCAGAAATACTTCGGTAAGATGAACGATATGTCATGCCTGATACGGCATATTCATCATTAAACAGCTCCTTGTCATCCATATTGATACTTTCACTATTAGTCTGTCTGAAAACCTAAGCCAGGTAATGTGACAGAAAATCATGTTAAGAAGCGGCACATTTTACAAACGATATGGCAAAGACAGGTTAAGGCATAATAGGGTGCAAATCATTGATTTGATCTCAACATGCTCCACAACTTTACTTTTAACAGGCAACCTCTGGCTTCTGCTGGTTTGATAGGTGTTTGATATTCCTGAGCTGGAGCGAGGTTAATGCGAAGTTTGACTCCAGTGACTCCTCAGCTGAGCTATTCAATCAATTAACAGGGCTATCCATCACATATGCATTATCACTCAGAGGTGTACAGTGTGTCCTACTTTAAAGAGCACATCAATTTTTGAGTCATGAAGAAGTGTCAAATGCCACGAGTCACAGGCAGGAAAGAAGTACTAAACCTGGCTTATCCCCGTTTGTGATAGTGATGGATGTGCTTTGGAAACAGCCACCATGACAGGAGCCTCCTCAGCTCCTCAGCTGCTGGAAGAGTTTTTCCATTCCACCCTGAAAAGCTGGTTTTGCACTTTCTGCATCCAACGACATGGCCAAAAGATATCTAGAACTTTTAAGCCCTGTGTTAAATGTCCAGCTCAGTTCACTGTGTTGGGACCTGCCTACAGCTGCCTGCTCAGCAGGAATTCTGTCAGTGCTGTCTTTACTAATGGCTTCAAGAACTGTGTGGAGATAAATACAGAGCAAGGGCATGACCCAGCTTTTTTCAAGCTGTGCTGCCACACATTTTATGTATGTCATTGTCAAATGGGACAAAAATCTTTCCAGCTCTCCACAAAGTACAGCAGGCAGCACCTGTAGTTTCCTGAAACCCTCTCTGTATTCTGTCAAGCTGTTCTACCAGTGTGCGCCACTGAAACAGCACACTCTATTCTGGGGAAGGCATCATTACCTATATGACTTTATTCATGAAAGATAAACACGGATGATATTTTCCAGAGTCTAAATCAGCCTATATAAGGAATAGTCATTATGAGATGATGAGCAATTATAAGGACAATAACACAAATATGAAGTGTGAAATTATAGACATACCCCTTCCTTCAGGGTCTGTTTTACTTATAAAAATAAGCATCTAAACAAATTACTTCAGGACACAGGTAACATTGTCATACCTGAAGAAATCAATACACATTTAACATTGCTTTCACCTCAGCCATCTGAAAGAAAAGATTTGCCTGTAGCTTCCTACTAGTTTTTCATGCCTTTTAGGCACCTTAGCAGTGAAGGAGACACTAACCTACTGCATGCTGGACAGACATTTCCCTCCCATCTTAAGGAAAGAAAATAACCTCGGTAAATCTCATCTAGCAAAGCTTACCTAATCAATTGTCTTGACTCAGTAATCCGTAAATAACTTTATATTCACAATAACTATCATATAACAAAGGATTGAACAGATAATTCATCACCTGGGAAAGATGAACATAAATTCTGGATCATTTTTACCAACTACTGGAAGTTTTGGTCTGTAGAGACAGCCAAGGATTCTTTCAGATAGTGAGATACTTACTTAAAACCTGGAGTGGACTATGAAAAAAAGGTTTAATGTCCAGAAAACATCTAAGCAAATTCAGTCCAAAAACAAGGTGTCTTTGGAATAATTACCTTAATTAAAAAATAGGAAAAAAATTATAAATTTATGGAATGGATTACCTGCAATTTGAATTAAAAAACAAAAACAAAAACAAAAACAGCAATACAACCAAACAGAAAAAAAAAATCAAAATGAAGTTATATTCCTCATGTAAGAACTGCTATATAATATACTACGTTTGATCTTATGCGGGGCTTGTAATTGCTAATTTCAGATTGTAAGGGTAACTTTAAAATGCTTTCTTTCTGGAATTCAACTAGCAAATTAAATTTGTACTACCTACCCTTAGCCAACTTCTTCTCCCAGTAACTGTATGCAAAGGCATTTTTTCTTCATTGTTTTTAAAAAAGACGCATATGACAAAACCATCTTAGGTTTAAACAGTAAAAATACCTATTACTTTCTTTAGACACAAAACAAGATCCTGGAAAATATCACACATTTAATTAGTTTATCCAAATTTAATTTCAATATAATTAAATGAGATTCTTTCAACAGCTATTTCACCACACACAGTTTTTGTGTTCTGTCAACTTTGGTCCCAAATTTGCAGTCATCTTTCCCTGAAAATGAAATCAGCTTCATATATTCAGATATCCAGAGTAAAAGATCTGTGAAAGTGGTAAGTGCACATTTTCACAGAAAGTTCCACTTCATAAACTTATCCTATCTCAGCCTTACTCCCACAGAACCTCTTGGTTTTGTTGTTTCTATTGATATACTGTCAAAAGGAGAATGAGTTTTGATGAAAGAAACACAAAACAAAACAAAACAAAAACCCCTGCAGTATTGTTTTGTTAATGAATTTAAAAGAAGTAGGTCTAGGAAGGCACTGTAGCATCACAGTTGATATGAGAAAGATATCAACTTGATATTAAAAGATATGTGTAAATGTCAAGTGATGTAATACCTTCAATCTAATGTAACTTCATGATAACTGCAGAACAAGCTAGAGTAACAAGGGAGGTTTGAACACTAACCAGACAAAACAGGGTGGAATACATTTTGGGAGGCACTGGTATAAATAACACAATTTGCATCAAATAAACCATAATAATCTATACACAATTCTGTATCAAGTAAACTAAGCACATACCACCAAACTTTTTGCTTTATGAAAATGGATCAGTGGGCTGGACAATGAGGCTTCTTGAACTATTGGGAAAATATTCTGTCCAATACTTGATCAGTAGATATATCCTGAAAAGCAAACAAGAATCTCCATCACTTCTAATTAACATTTCTCTCTAAGGGAATAATCAAGCACTCCAACAAAGTAGAGATACTTGAGATGTAAATATGGTGAACAATCTTTCCTACTCACGTTACTTTAGCCAGTACACAAATAAACAAAAAAAAATTGATTAAAGTTTCAAATAAATTACAAAGGAGAAAGACTGATAGCAAAAAATATGATTTTTATTCAAACCAAATAATAAAAACGGTTAAGAAGTATCGGGAAAATATTAATAATCACAGTGTAAAAAATCACATGGATAGTGTATACATAATTAATTGTCAAAATCTCTTTACCTAGAAATGTAAATGCAAAGCTATCATAAGATAAAGGAGAGATATTTAAAAACTTTTAATTAAAAGATATTTAGAATGTATTCTAAAAATAGTCATTGGGAAGAGAGTAATAGATTGCAAATAGATGTGATATATAGTAAGACATTAACATTTCTGTGGAGAGTCATATAGTCATGGTGTTACAGATCTGCTAATAAGTTAGAATTAATTGACAGTTAGAATTAATTGACTTTATTTGATTTTATAAAATCATGTTAATAGAAATATAGAGGAATAAGAAATATATTGTAATGAAACTTGTAGCTGCACAGCAAAAGCTGCTATGAAATCCTCTGTACAGCCCTGTACCAAAGCCAGAAGAATGGGCTAGAATCATTGAATAGGAATGTTTAGAACTTAGGTAACAAATTTGAGATTTTACAGATTTATTTGTATTTGACTAGTCTTCTGTATGTAGAAAGTGTATTGAGATTTCAGAATGCAGAATTAATGGGAACTGCGAGCAACTGAATGAAACAACTCGTAATTACCTGCCAAGAAACCGTGAACTTTAGTAAAAGGTAATTCCGACAGGGGCAGATCGCGACCACTGACTCATATACCACTTACCCAAATCATACCCCAGACCCATTTCTAGACTTTTCTAACGTTTACTGTGCAGAATCGGATATGGGAGGAGGGTATCTTAATGATTTTCAGGAAATACTATGTTTATGCATAAATACTTAATGAATATGTATGAATAAGCTCTATATATGGTGTATGATTTTGAAGCTTGGTGTGCGTTGATTGTGAGGAGACTCACCCTCACGCCCGGCCGTCAATAAAGAAGTGTCTGCTTATCTACATCACATTGGTGTCGATAAGTTCTTCATTCCGAGATTTCGGTAACAATGGCATACAAAAAAAAATTAGAAAAAGAACAATTTATATTTATACTTATACAGAAGAGATTTTGAATTAGTTGAGGACCACAGACAATTTATCTGTCAATATTCATCACCATATTCTTTCCTGTGA
Organism: Falco cherrug; assembly: GCF_023634085.1. Lineage (NCBI taxonomy): Eukaryota > Metazoa > Chordata > Aves > Falconiformes > Falconidae > Falco > Falco cherrug. The sequence goes on from NC_073699.1 coordinate 65,490,290, forward strand.
TTCAGTGAAATCTGCCCTGAGCTATTTATTTCTGCAGAATTCTTCAACTACAGCAGTGATTTTTCTTCATGCAGCATTGCCTGATTCCTTGCCAAAGGCACTACTTCTCTGTCCCTGCAGAATTTTTTATCAACCCTACCTATTACCATCGGCATTTAATTCCATAATTTCTACTTTCTCTCTTTTACCTTCACAAAAGGTCTAAATAATTATGTGTACGTGTATTCATACACATATCAGCTACTGTAGCCTTTCTTATTCTCCATCTCCCTTGCTTTTGCAAAGAGTCTTTTCTTCCTCCTCTCTACAACAATAATGATTTCGTAATTACTTATCAGCCAGGATCAACATAAGCAAGATAAGTAGTTGCCCATATTTACGTGCTGCCAAGAGTTATAAAATGTTTTTGATTCTACCTAGTTCACTCTGGAGCACTGGAAAGATTTTTCCCTAATATAGATCCTGGGGAAAAGATCAGAGGATGCTACAGAAGACCTCTCAATTTTTGCAACAGCATCAATAGAAGTTAGTAGCCTAGCACTTCCCGCTCATTTGGCTTCATATCTCCAATGTACATTTTTCATCCTAATGCAACTGCAAAGGATCTAGGAACAAACACATCTTGAAAAAAGTCCTTTCATTTTGTCTGGTCTTCACTTAAAGGTATGAGACCATTAGAATTTGAGCAACCTGCTTTTATTCACATTGAAGTAAAAACAGCATGCACATCATATAGGCAGATTTGAAATTCTCATAGTAGGATTGCTTGTTTCACCCTGTTGCACTCAGAAGAAATCTGGAAAATACCAAACGTTTCTAAGGCATCCACATGAATAACAATAGAAAGTATGACAAATTTAATGTTCTACCTCTGATTTCCATGAGCTGTCATTACCTGTGGTAAATTCTTCTCATTATAATGTTTTCATATTTCTTCACCACTGCTCCCAAAATTTTAATTCAGACAGTGGTTGCTATTTTCTGTCCCAACATACATGATGCTGTGAGATTTCAGTAGGTGGGGTGTTTTTTTCAAATGAACTCAAGCTTCTACAGGATCACATCTTTTTTTCGTGGAAGTTTGTGCCAACATATATTCTCATTCTTAGCACCACTTCTTTAATCTGAAAGATCTAAATTAAGGATTTTTGTGAAGACAATGAGTATTATCATTATTAAGAGATGGTAAAGAAATGTCAAAATATAGCTTCTAGTGAGTTACAATTATACTAATTCCTAAGTCAATAGTAATATTGCTGTTGATATGACCTATCTCTCAAGAAAGTTTTACAGGGAATTAATTTGTTGGGTTTTGGTAGCATAAATCTCCAAAACCATGTCAGAGAACCCTGTGTAGAGGCATGAACTTCTAGGTATATTCTGGCTGTTAAAAGTGAACAAGCTAGAAGTGTCTTTTGACGGTTGCTGAAGTGTCTTCCAAATTTTGCAAGACTAAAAGGCTGAAAATTGAAAAAGCAGTCTAGCCTAGTCTATACTTTCAAAATCTGCAAGGTAATTGAGCAATTAGTGACTTCTGATGCACAGAAATAATTATTTTTAGTTACAGTACTTGATTTCAGAGCACTGAATCACAGAATTTTATACCTGCAAGTCTGAGTGCCCAAGAACATAAATGATACTTACATAAATTGAGACATGATCTGTGTTGACAACAATTATACTCTTGTTTTGACAATTACAAAGGGTTGTTTAAACATGAAATATTTTATTCCCAGATAAATGCATTAATAAATCTCATAATTACTCTCTTGAAGTTGTGGTTCACAGATTTGTCACCAAGATAATAACAAAGTTCTTCTAGGATCACAGAACTAATCACATAGCATTAATTAAGATAATAAGATTATTTCTTTATTCTTAGGGATCAAGATAAATCTAATTTCCCCTAATAGCCAATAGATAAAAGCAGATGAAGGGCGATTCATCCAGCCTATCCTAGACACTGGTTCTGCAATGAGATGAGCTATCTTCTGGAAATACTTATTACTCTCCAAGTAAATGATTAGCCCATCACTAAAGATGCTTTGTCCTGACTTGGACATCTAATATCGAAACTCCTGAATCTGAGTGGGTGAAATCTGTTCAGGTGCAGGATTCAAAGCCTTGTGTTCAAGAAATACCTCCCATAATGCAATAATCCCGTTCATGAGGGAGTCTGTTGAATGATTTACTCAGAAGCCCACAACAGTGATTCCATTTACTCCTTAACAGTCGCCTTTTCCTCAGGGACTTTCTTGGTTTGACAGTCACTGGGAAAGTCTTTAAAATATGATTCAGTTGCATCCAAAGAGTTACAAAGTTGAATGAAAATTAAAATTATGCTTTAAAAAGATTTAATATTCTATTTCTATTTCTTTTTTAAGTCAGCCTCTGATATTGGGGACTCCACTAATCATCCCTTTAAAGTAAACAAAACTCTTCAGACTTGCTTATGAGCCATGAAGAAACCTAAACTAAGACAAATTCCTTTTCCCTGGAGATAATCTTTAAAATGTGGCTACGGGAAGCTTTTCTGACTGAAGCATTTCAGAACTGAAATAATTTATCTCCACAGCTACCAATTCTCATGGCTTCATGGCTTTAAAGCAGAAAAAGCAGTAAATGCTATGCTTTTTACCTGAGGTGATATGATACATCACCTGGTGCAATATTTGAAGTTAACCTCAAAGCAAAACTAACATGCATTATCCTCATTGTGCTTTTACCTTTGAAAGACTAATATGCATTAGCTGGGCTGAGATTAAAAAATAAATAGCTTTTAAGCACCAAAATCATGTCACAGGACAGCCTGAGCTGCTTTGAGCTTTGTGGAAGAAGAATAGTGGTGGGCATGCCAGAAGCAGCCACCCTGGGGGATATGAATCAAACCTTCTTTAGGAAGCCAGAGGAAACTCACAGTGAGAGTAGGCCATTTTCCTCCTTAATATGATAGATTCTGTGACAAATTCATTTGCCAAAATCAGAATAGTTTAAATGTTTGCAATGGGGCTACTGCCATAGTCCTTTGTTTGTTTATTATTCTGCTAAATTTAGTTCTGCCCATCTAACAATGAATCCAGGAGGAAAATTTAGTACTCAGGTATTTAAATTACTATCTTTTCCTTCTTGAAGGATGGAGTTGTAAAGTCTCAGCTCACTCGGTTCTTCAGGGATGAACAAACCCAGAGGTCTAAAGCACAGTTTTATACAATGGATCCTAGTTTGTTATAAGTAGACTAAACTCTGCAAAATGATTCCTAACCAGGGAATAGAGTGCAACAGGAAAAATGCAGCCTTTCTAGTCTGATGTACAATTCCCATTAAATGACATTTACTCATGCATGCACAGGTAAATTACATCAAAGCAAAATTTGTTATGGGGGATTTGGTGAATCCTGTAGCCTAATACTATACAGAAATACAGAAGTTCATCAGCCTTTGAGAAGTTATTGATAAGAGAATATTCTGCAGAACTCAGCTATGAAATCAAACAGCTGCAATTGGTCATAACTCTGAAAAATATTGCAAGAAACACCAAATACACAGAAGGGAATTGAAAAGATTCAGCCAACAAAGTCATTGAATAGTGTGCATGACTAAAACCCCACTAAATAAGGCAAGTCACATCCCCAGAAACAGAAACTCTAACCTCATTAAGCAAGTATAAAACTGTCTGAAGTGATGGAAAACCACTTTGTACTCCACCTAATAACACAACTGGAATCCACTTTGAAGGAAAATTGAGGCAAAAGCTCCTGTACAAATCAGGGAGACTGCAAACAAACAAAGCATTAAAGTAAAATTGCCCAAAAGAAGACAACAATAAGAATTTGTAATACTCTGAGCAGAACACAAGAAGGCACTTAAAGAGGCAATCAGAACTAATGGTGACATTAACTCGATAAAGGAATATACATCCAAAGAGTCCCTGAAGCAATCTATACCCAGTGAGTATGGCATCTGAGAAGCTGTATTTGAAAAATTAACACCCCATTACCCTAGAATGGGGACAATGTTCAGAGGCTTCGTAAAAGCAAGACACAAAACTTGGCAGTTGAACTGCAATGAGGACCCAGGATGAAAGTTCAGAGGGAGAATGAAAAGTAAGAACACATTGAAATAATTTTTCCTTGGCATTGTCAGTTGGAAGAATAACTAGGGAAGAAAGTAACCATTCAAATTCATCCTATGAACGTTTCAGTGTTTATATAATCTGTTCTCCAGATCTGAGCCTCAGACAACTAGAGGTCTTTAAACACAGATTTCTATCATTACATGCAAGTGATACTGATGCCACTGTATAGATACTACCTATACATTTATGTAAAAGTATTCTGTTAAAGGAAGGTTGCTGGCTCAGCAAAAGGTCTTACCCTTTTGATCTGTCATATAAGGGACAAAATGCCTAAACTCCTGAATTACCAAATCCTGATTTAGTGTTTAGCTATATCTTTAAAAAATCTGTGCACAAAGTTTAGATCAAGCTGACTCTCAAGTCATCAAAACAGACAAGATGATAAGGCATTGCAACCCACAAAATCAGTTGAAAGTAGGAAAAAGGTAATTGTGGTAGTGGGAGATCGTGACCTCTGACTCAAATAGTGCCCCTGAAAGAAGGCAAACCTGGCTTGGGGAGCATATGTGGTTGGTATAAAACATCAGTAGTATGATCTGAGGATGTGTACTAGTTTGCATTAGAAGTGAGAAACTTGTAACCAATCAATCCTGTGTGTGAATGGAAATGAATATGTAGTACACTATGAATGTGCAAGTAGTCTACTGAATGTAATGTGTACCCTCGAGTAACTTGGTGAGCATGTTAGGAGGAAGCATTCCCCTGTGCTCCCAGTGCTGTAATAAAAAACGCTTGCCTTCTAAAACTTTAAATCAAGTCTTAGAGGGTTTTTCTCCATGGCCAACTTTATGGTATCAGTACAGGAGCCTTCATGTGTTTGCAGTGGTTAAATGTGTTGAAGATAGATAGAGACTATGTTTTAATAAAATGCAGTAGATGCTAGAGAAAATCTGTTTTGACACCTATCTTATTTCTGTTAGAAAATACATGGAAATAGTTAATAACAACTTTATTTCTGAGATATTTTCTTCATCTTGAGGACATCTCTCACATGCTTTGAGGACTAAAAATCAGTATTTACTACTTTTGATATAATTAAGATATAAAGAATCACTAACAGAGGCTGAAACTAAAGCAATGATTAACTCAACTCAACTATTGAATAAGCTCACTGAGATGTAGCAAGCTTTCTGAGACACCCGGGATATAACAATGCACAAAAGAAGTGGAGTAATAGGGCACTGCAGTCAAAACCATGTAGCGCAGAGAACTAGTGAAGTTATATAAGAATAAGAGCAGTGTGCATGTTCCCCAAGAAAGTTCAGCTGAAGTTCACCAACTTGTCATCCACCAGGTCTCAAAAGACCCCAAGAAAGGCCCCCAGGAGCAAAGTGTGCCTACGCAAGTGCCTTATGCATATGGAAATCATTTTGGGTGATCGGTTATAATATGTATTAAATTTCAGGTAAATATGATGAATACGTATGTTTTGTTGTAATAAACAGAGGAACACTGGTCAGATAGGTGTGCATGATGTGAGGTGCTAATCTCTGTGCACCCAGCACTACAATAAAGGATGCCTGCCTTCCAAACTTACAAAATGAAGTCCAGAGGGTTTTCTTTTTTTTTTTTTTTTTTTTTTTTTTGGTATCGCTTTCAGTTCAGTACCTGAAGACGAGAGAAGACAGAGTAATATAACTAACAATGTGTTGATAAAGGTCTGTTTTCCAAACCTTTGGTCCAGATTGAGAAGTGTGGCATGTGTTTGAATAATTATTATATGTAGTGGAAGTCCTGCCTGTCCCAATAAGTTCTACTATTGTTTCTTCTCTACTTGGCAACAGTCCTACACTTATTAGTGCTATACAAGCATTGTTGAATATGTAACAATGTATAGGTTAGTAGTGCTATGGTCTTGGTATTAGTTTGCACTAAAAATGAATTCCTTCAATAAGAAAATATAAATTAGTATGACTGTGATTTTAATTCCTTGTAAAGCTTGAGGAGCATATTTGGTTAGAATTTTGGTTTTATTCTATTATGTTCCCTCCTCCCTGTACAATGAAAGAGAATTCTGTGAGTACTAGAAGTACAAGACAGATATGCACATGAAACTCATTATTTTGAGAAAGACTCTAACTAGATCAAAATCTTTCTTTAAAGGAGGACTTGCCTGTTTTCATCTTACTTAATCCATGAAGTTTCATAAATACTCTAACACTTTTAGGGCTTGGGAAGAAAGAAAGGTTTTCCATATAGGGCTATTCTTTAAATATTGATATAAAATATGTTATTTGAGCATTTATTTCTGTTGGTTAATGGTTAAAGGACATTTAAACTCGTGAACAAAAGTCCTTCAAATTAGAGAAATACCATCTCTTGCTAGATCAGTATCAAGTTTCAGTATTGGTTCTTCTGTAGAATATTTTATTGTAATTCTCATTGGTCTTTAAATATAAAGTCAGGATTTATCTTGTGAATTTGATAACCTCTCCAACATAAACCCCAGTGTTCTTTCATATTAGCTGAGGGTTGACAGGGAAGACAGCTGAAAAACATCTCATCTGTCTTTGATGCATCATAACAGAGAGGATGTTGTTATTAGCTAAATCAGTCACTTGATTGCATTGTGCCTCCAGATTCAGCCTGATAAGGAAATCTAAGGAACTAGCAAGATGTTATGGGACAAGCGAAACAGGTTTTGGTTATTTATACTGCACAAAGAAACATCTATTTCTTCTGGCTGTAACCCTCATTCTGGTTTGATGCAGGTTATGAATATAGGGAGGTAGGGATAAAGGATATTAATGTCCTGTGGTTCTGGCATCTATTTTTCTTGCAGTGGATTAAGAGCCACTTAGGCACAGTAAGTTACATATAAAAAGATCTGCTAATAACTTGACTCTTCATTGCCCCTTCTTAAAGTTAGCAGCTGGCAATTTGAATTAATATGCTTTTCACAATCATTTTGCAATAAATCTCTGCTCAAAATAATCTTTCCATGCACACATCCATTACATCTCTTCTTCCAGTTTACATATCTAATGTTGCATACTATCCACTGTATTGACTTACTGGTGACAGAATGAGTGAGGGAAAAAAAGTATACTATAGAACATAATTATTTTACAAATACAAAAAAATATTGGGTGTATTGCAGTCCACTTTACATTTCATATGTGGATTTGGCCTCTTTGCTTAAATTGTGCTGGAGTTCAGTCTTTTGACCTGTAACATTGTCACAAGCTTTGATCCTTTTTCCTTACATGCTCCTTCTTAAGTGCCCCTTTGCCATCCCCATCCCCACCTTCTGTTCTTGAGTTGGAACTCACTGAGGTCCATGGAAGTTTTCTCTAAGCCCTTGAATAGTATAATTATGTGTATATTTCAGTGTCTCAGAGTACCCCCTCTATTAACCAGACATAGTTTTGCCTTTCAGCAAATCACAGCCTTTGTTAATATTATGAAACAAAGCTCTTATTTTAATAAATGACACAACATTTTAAACACTTCATCAAAGTCTGCTTAATTGAAATCACTCTCATTTGAGAGATGACACATGTAAACTTCAACACTGTTTTCCTTTGATGTTAGGAGACATTTATTTTTATACAGTAAGAAGTCTATTATTCTTCTATGCATCTAGAGATTTTGGCCCTCTTAAAAATAGATTTTCACACTGATTACACGCACCCTTTCTCAGGTTCACATGAACCAGAAAGGTTCAACTTATTCTCTGGAGAGTGACCCAATTTTAGAGTTGATTTATATATTGATTTCCCAGTGTTCTTGTACAGAGCAGGAACAGAATCAGTCTGTATGGACACAGATGCTTTTTAAGACTGGCGCTACACTTGCATTTGTTTCATATTGCTGTCAACATCAAAAGCAGCATAGTTTCATTTTTATAAAATCTCTGACTGAACAGCATAGGTCAGATCGAAACAAAACAGAACCAAACCAAAAAAATCCTCAGCTAGCTCTGCTCTGATTAAAGTAAATGTTAAATTCTATACCGACTTTCATAGAAGCAGAATTAAGGTACAGCTGACCTTTTGTTGAAGATCTGAAGATATTGAAGATCTAGTGCTTGCGTTACCTTAAATCTGCTATAATGAGTCATGTGAGTGTTCCCTCCACTTTCTCAGCTGGAACTAAAATGGATGTTAGTCATTTTCACAGCTCTGTCAGATAGATTACCTGTAATAGCTATTTCCAGAGCTTTCACGAAAAAAGCCATTATTCATGACAATGTATGACTTATGAGTCATAATAAAGTGAATGAGACATGAGGGAACTACATCACTGATAAATACAACTGCAATTAGAAACTATTTTCCTGATAGGGTGTCTCTCTCTGGTGCCAATGAAATAAAGAAGTTTGTCAACTCTTAGATGAAGGCCAGGATTTTACACTAAACCAGAGCCAATACCTAAGAGGGGTAAGGGGTGGGGTGTCTCCTAGATGAACTATTCTGCTTGATTTTTCAGATACCCAAATCTCAAATATTGTATTTTCATGCATAAGTAATTTGAATAAAATATTTATATTAAACAATTTTTTCAAAATAAAAAATCAACATTTCTGAAAAAATTGTTTTAGAAAGCATCACAATATAGGATTTACTTTAATTTATTTTTTTTATTTCTTCAATAAATATTAAAATAATTTGTTATCCAATTTGTTTTACCACAGGTTATCCAGGTGATGCAGTTTCCAAAAACTATCAGACCACAAGGTTTGTTTATATGTCCTGGGGAAAAATGTTCCCTCAGAAATGAATATTCACAAGAAGTGATGCTGAGGTCACAGGAGACAAATAAAAGCCAAGAAACATGAAATAAACTAAAACTAGATCTAAAGTAGAATATTACTAAATTGAAATACTGAAGATGCTTGTACTGATCAGATGCAGGTAAATGATGGCTGAGGTGCCTAGTAGCAGCCACAGCATGAAGACAGCAACCTTGGGCAAGCAGAGGTAAAAGTACAGGAGGAATACTAAGGGCTCAACATTACCATAAAGAGGCTAGAATAGGGTTTGGGTATGTTTTATTACTAGGAATGTGTAAGATTTTCTTTTTGTGTCTTTCTGAATAGTACAGGCGTTTGACTAATATGCTTTAATTGGGATTTCATCAGACTAGCTGTGAATGTTTCCTGCCCATATATGTGATGATCTTTTGACAGGTACATTTGTCTGCTTTCTCAGGTCTTAGGTTTAGCTTTTCAAAGTACACATGGGTCTCTAGTGCTTCAGAGATACTTTTTTGAAAGATTAATGGCCCTATGTGTTAAAATCCTAGGTTTTACTTAATTCATTTTCAAGTCTGGAAGACAATTTTTTCAACATGGAAGTATAATCTCCATAGTGTTACCACCAAATGATGCTTTCAGCAGGAAAAGAGGTAGAAGTTGCTTCTAGTTATCATTGACTCAGGAAGAGCAAAGCCTCCAAGGATGAGATATATTTTCTTTCTTGTAAAAACAGAACAGAGCTCTGTGACTGATAAATGGGGAGAAGGGAGGAAAAGAAAGGCGTTAGCAAGGGAATTTCTATTGTAATTCAGTGAGGGCATTGTATGAATATCTATTCAGTTAAAATTAAAGTTTCTAGGGAAATTGATACAGGGAAAACATAACTCAGTAAAAATTAAGTGTTCCGTGTTGTTGCATGCTGAAGTACAGTATGTATTTTAAATTACATGCTTATTTCAGTGCTGCTAACAGAAAGCACTGATATTTAAGGTGATCCAAGGAAACAAAAAATATATATAGAAAAAGCAACTTGTTCCTTATATTCATCATCTTCTTTTTTTTTTTTTTTTCTGTGAAACCCAATGTTTACAGAGCTGCTATAACATTAACCTAGAACTCTCATTCTGCACATCTGAATACAATAAAGATGTAAATAAAGAACTAAGAATATTTTTGTCTTTCCCCCTCTCAGAATAGCTGCAGTTAGAATTCGAAGCTTCTCTGCTTCCTTCTTTGAATGCTTATTGACCTTCATGAGGAAGGCCCTAGTTGGCTTCCCACTTAGTTTTTATTTCTAAACTTGAGACTGGCACATTTTAAGAGAACAGATGTTAAGGTAAAGTAACACAATATGAAAAGTTACAACATTATTATATATTTGTCTCTTGTCTGATTCAAAGGAAAAGCTAGGGATAAAATGTCTCTTTTGTGGAAGGGAATGATTTAAAGAACTTCCTTCATGAAAAGGAATGCAGCATGGGGAATAAAGTGAAACTAAATTCATGGAGTGGAAGCCCTGACCTCATCCTAATTCAGTTATTGAGGGAAAAGAAAAACCTAAGAATGTAAAAATAGCATCAAGAACTCTGTAAATAAGAAACAATCTTTATGCTACCCAAGTGTAAAAGTAAGAATATTAAATATTAAACAGTAACTATGCTACTGTGTGAATTTTCTCTCTTTTGGACTATGTGACTAGCCAAAATAGAGGGTTTTGCAGATTGTTCTCATTAGGAGCTGAATTCATGACAGTAAAATCAGGTGGCTGCTGTGCCTAACTAGTAAAGGAGGAAACAAAGAAGTAAGAACAGCTTCCTTGCTTTCCCGGCTTCCACAAGCATGCTATCCCCACTTGTCATACTTTGGCTCTTATCATGGTGCTTTTGAGCTGGTGCTGGAGCCTGTCTCTATTTTTTTCCAGATTTATATTTCTGCTTTTCACTCTCCTACCTCTTCCTTTCACACTCTTGTTCTAAAACTATCCTCAGCAAAGTCTTTGGAACTCATCACACACTTTTTCAAGCATCTTTCAGTTTGGAATGGAAATTTTGTTAATTAAACCTATTAATATATATATAGTGCATATCTAACAATACAATGTTATGAATGATTTAAGCCAGCTGCCAGATGCCCACCAGGCCACTCTCTCACTCCCACTCCTCAACAGGACAGGGGCAGAAAATAAGATGAAAAATCTGCTGGGTTGAGGTAAGGACAGGGAGATCAGCTGTCAGTTACTGACACAGGTGTTCTCCCTTCCCTAGGCCCGTGCCAAGTGTTGCAAAGAGGATGGGAAAAGGGGGGTTATGGTCAGTCCATAACAGCTCCTCTCAGCCAGAGAAGACAAGAAAGGGATTTGGTTTTTTGCTTGTTTGGTTGGTTGGTTGATTTTTTAAAAATATATTTTAACTAGGAGTCACTGATTTCTTTTAGCTGATAACAATGCAGGAGTACTAGCATTGCTTACCCAGAATAACGGATTTTCGGCAAGGTGACAGATGAAGTTTTGTTTCAGTCAACTCAGAATACACGGCCAACAAAAAATTCAGCCAGCTCCATTTCAATAATGTAAACACTAATTATCAGGCTCTCAAAAGAGCTAAATTGTGTTTTAGTGATGACCTTGTTCCTGTTCATAGACTCAGTGGCCTAGAGGCAGAAATGTGAGAGGAGGAGGGCTGTGAGAAAGGTGGATGGAATGTTATAGCAAACAAGAAACATGACTTCCCCCAAGCTAGATGAATCTATTAACATTTGTTTAATTTCCATATGTCTTCTAAAAAAGTTTACTACAATTTCCCATCACAGGGCTGTCTGCAATTACTTGACATTTCAATTGTGAGGCCCAGCTCTTGGCAGTGAATTACTGTAACCTACACCTACCCTGGCCAAGTGCTCTTCCTCTCTTTGTGACCATGCACATTTTTCAGCAGCTGGCTTGTTTTGGATGCTGTTCAATCTTTTCTACCAGCAAACTTTTCACCATAGAGACACTTACCAGGGTCTACATCTGGTGGATTTCTGATATCTATCTTAATTATCTTTCTTCATGAGAAACAATTCTTCAGAATACTTCAAATTTTCTGAAAAATAAGTAGAGTGCTGTCCTGAGGCAGGCAGAAAAGGAAATAATAGGAGTATTTTCATTGGCTTGATCTTCTGCAGCTGGGATTTCAGGGAAAGGGAATGTCACTGACAGGCCCACTAATCCTTCCTCCCTTGTAAAACTCAGCTGAGAATGGGGAAAGCGAAGTCTGGCTGTGTATCAGTATGGAGGGTGGGTAAGCTCCAAAGTGGAAAAGGCAACTTGTGTCTGTCTGCTGAGAGCTTCGTACAAGCAAACAAATGATTTGTTTCTCAACTCAGCCCAGGGACAGGACAACTATGAACTGTTCCTTACTAACTGATGGCTCTAGATTGTAGATACCTGGCTGACTGTGTCCTTTCCTTAATTAAAATAATGCAGTATCTGATCTGGATCAATTTCTCAGATCTTAACTGAGGGAATTTTTTTCTGGAAAAACTTCGTAGCCTTTAACTTGTTATAATATTATAATGTGAATATTATAGCATGAAATTTTTAGCATCTATACATCATTGCTTATCACAAAATAAGAACAGGGAATTTACTGTATTCACAGGAATGACTAAATTATAGCTTCCTGTAGGCTTGCTACCAGAGTTAGAGAAGTTAGAGAACACAAGGAAGATGTTCTTTCCTTATTCCGCTCAATAACCTGCCATACCTTGCCCCCTCCCCCCCCAATATTAAAATAGAGATTGGGGCTGGCGGTTGGGGTAGGGGGGGAGATGACAACAACCACAACAAAGAACCCAAGCCAAAAGCCAACCTCCTAGTAGAAAATAATTTTCATACATTTTCAAAATGACAGAAAAGTGCTAAGCATATTATTTTTAAAATGTATTTGTTTTGTGGACTTGATGCCTGTCTACCTCTTTTAGCTTCTGTGTCACTGTCCCATCTCAGATAACAAGCAAAACCTCCTGTGGTTAAACAGCATTTTGGCTTCTCCTATCAGTCTAGTACAATGGGTCATATACATCTCAAGCTGCAGCAAAACTCCCACTGACAGAAATATCCCAGAATCTGTAAATATAGTATCAAGGATAGACTCTGTGTGTGCATTTAGTTTCATCACACATTTTTTTATAGATATTAAAAACCTAGATTTTTATTTTATGTTTTTACTGTCTTTTTCTAGTTCAAACTAGTAATGAATAAAGCACTAACACAGAAGGAGATTTGGCACAGAGAAATAATCCTAGGACTTCCTAACATAAAGTTGCTGTTTTAATTCTGTATTTGGATGATTGCTTCCTTGCTTCTCTTCTTGTCTGTTTTGCACAAATATTAAGGATGTTTTTCTATTCCTATTTTCCTTTTCAAAGGACTTTTACAGGGGATATGTATGTTTATAGGTAAAAAATTAAAACATTTTCAAGATGCTAGGGTTTCATTCTCCATCCATTTACCTGATCACAACAGCCATCTGTTTGCTTCTTAAAATTTATTTATTTATAAGAAGTAAATACAAATCTGTATTCTTCACTTTCTAGAACAATGGAAAGTTATTTAGGATTATCATTATCAGAATGCCAAAAACAGGCAAAGTAAACTGTTCATAAAACAATAATGAAGGTAATTTTTATGGACATACGTTGAGATTGTTTTCCAAAGCATCTCTGAGAAAAGAAGAACAAGCTTAATTGGTAGGAAAACATACATTAAAAATGTCCCTGGTATTAGTAAGAAATGAAATGCAATCTGATTATTGCAGGATTGGCCATGCTGCTTCATTTTAGTGTTAGGACAATGCTTGCATTAAGGTATTTTAATTTCTAGGTAAAGTAGAAGGTTATGTTGGTTTGTTTGTTTAAAACAAGTATAATTTCAGATCCTTACCTTAGATGAAGTACCAAATTCCATGGACAAAACAGAGATATTTTGATTTGCACAGGTTACATATCTGGTTTTCTATTTGCTGCTCAGCATTTTTTAGATAGACTTTTAAGATAAGGCTAGTTTAGCCAAGTACTTCAATTTTCACTTCTCTGAGTAGCAGATCATCCACACACACACATATATATATATACCTATATCTACTAAAAGTACAATTTTCAAGAGCACTGGGAAAATAAAAAAACAAATTACAAACATCTTGAGTTCTTTCTCCCAAAACTTTTCTCTATCTGGATTTACCAACCTACTTTCCAGTATTGCCTCAGTTAGCTTTTTTTATGAGAAGTTACTATTGTTTTATCTAAGCCTTTCTTCTCTTAGGTCTTATGACCTCACTCGATAACTTTCCACATTTTTAAATACTTTCTGCTTTCATAAGTTTTTAATTTTTTGAGTAGAGAACAAAAGACTGAAGTGACTAGACTTTTTTTGTTCTGAGAGTTCTAAAGATTAGAAAATTTAAAAGTTGTACAAAATATAAATATTAGATTTCTTGCTTATGTTAGCATTTGCCTGAAGTCTCTTTTTGCCTGCCATATGAATGATTAATGCTACTGTAATGTGTAAGAGAGGGTGAGCAAGAGAGAGAGACTGGGCAGAGGGCAAAGGGAGAGAAGCAGAGAGGTGAGAAAGAGAGAGAAGGGATCCCCTTGGATCTAGCCATGACGTTAATTTCATTTCTTTGTGTGAGTTTAGGAATTAGTGGAAATCAAGAACTGTGGATGAGTGTTCAAGAATGAGAATGGAAGAGGATATAGACAGGATTAAAGGTTTGCCCAACACTTTAACTAGTGCTGATCTGGAGGATAATTTGCCTCTGGCTGAAGCTGTAACGGAAATCTGGACAAACACAAGAAGGAATAGGTCAATAGTCCAATAAGGAATATTTTTCCCAGCTGGGACATCTTTACTGGACAACATTGCAATATGCTGCCTTCAACAACATTTAAGTCACTATTGAGAGAATTAAAAAAAGTACTAAAAGCTATTCCCCTCACTGAACAGATGCAGCATATGCCTGAGCATGAAAAAGTCCCCATGCTGCTTCCAACCTACTTCCTTGACCTGAATGATTGATTCAGGACAGGATGAGAGGATAATTCTTCCTCTGAGTCCTTTCATTCCATAGCCTCTCTGCAGGGACTTCCAATAAAAGAGTCAAATTATTGTAGTGTTTTCTGTGAAGTGGAAACATATCTGGTGCCTACCTACTAGGAGACACAGCAATCAATTCAGCTCACTAAGGGGAGCTAGCAGCACTAGCAGCTGTCCAACAGAAATCAATTAACTCAAAGAAAAAGGAGGAGTTACCACAGCTCAATACTACTTCCTGAGTGGTTTGTCTTCTTAGAAATGTACAGTAAGAGACATTTAAGTAAAGCAAAAAAGCTCTGAAAACTGAAAGATCTAAGTTCTAAATAATGGGCCATGACTCCTGATTTATTCAGGAATTCTGTCTCCACTGTCAAGAACATCACTGTAGTTAAAAACAGTGAATACTTATATATATACATAGCAATAGCATTTTTCTGCCATCAGTTGGCCCCAGAAGTGGCTGCTGGTGGTTGGAGAGTAACCTCTGCAGGGGATTGAAACACAACTGATCTGTTTTCTTGGCATATTTGTTGCTTGCGAGCAGCTCAGGTCTGGAATGTTGCAAAGAAACTGCTGAGGCCCATGCAGTCTGCAAGCTATTATCCCTTGTTGTTCATCCATATGGAGAAAATGTTATTGGGGAGACCTTTAGGGTATCATGAATGATACCAAGGCCCTTGGGGTGAGGATGAAGAACAGGAGAATGCAGGCAGTATTCTTGATCTTGATCTTTAAAGGAAAAAGCTGAGGTAATAGGGTCCTGCAGAAAAACCCTGGATGTGTGGCTGGTGCTGAAACAGGATTTTGGTTTTTTAAAACATAGGATCATTTCGGAAAAATAAGGACTTCTGGGGAGAAAAAGGCACGGGAAGATGCAAAGTAAGACAAAACCTTTTTCTGCTAACAGGCTTGCTAACCTAGTCAGGACAGCTTTAAAACTATGTTCATCTGACAATGGTAACTAACCAAATGAGACATGGAGACAAAAGTATTCCCCAAGGCTCAGCATAATGCACAAAGTTCTTCTACTCCTGCTGTGAAAGCTTCATGACTAAGAAACCATGACAAATGTCTGTAGGCAAACTCAGGAAGACTGGGAAACAAGAAGAAAGTACAAGCCGATGCACAGTTGCAGAGCTATGAGCTTTTTGAGATTAAAAAGAGATGGTAGAATAGCACTGTCCCCTGGCCTCAAATAGTGCCAGGGGAGGTTTAGATTGCATATTAGGAAAAATTTCTTCATTGAAGGAGTTGTTAAGCATTGGAACAGGCTTCCCAGGAAAGCAGTTGAGTCACCATCCCTGGAGGTATTTGAAAGACATGTAAATGTGGTTCTTAGGGACGTGGTTTAATGGTGGACTTGGCAGTGCTGGGTTTATGATTGGTCTTGGTGATCTTAAAGGTGTTTTTCAATCTTGATTGATTATATGCTTCTATGATTTTATGAATGGAGATTTCCATGACTGGATTCAGGCTATTTAGGAAAGATAGGGAAGATGAGATGGAGGGGTTACACTCTAGGCAAAGGAGTAGCTTGAATGTGTGCAGAGAAGTGAAGACACAACTGAGCTAAGGATCAAAAAGCAGATGAAAACTGTTGACACTGTAGGTGTTATGGACTGATCAAGAAGAGGAAGCATACAAACCTTGTTACAGCTGGATAAAACCTCATGATTACAAGCACTGGTACTGATCAAGGATTTTAAACCGCACTGCTAATTTTTGGAAGGGCAGCATGGTGACATGATTCAGATTTCTAGAGTCTGTTGATGACACAGGGAATCAACAAACTAACTATCCCCTGTTTATTGCTTACAAATTAGGAAGAAATTGTCAGAGCTGTGAAGGCTGAGTGCAGCCTTGACCGCAGAAACCTTGAGTGTGAAGTTTAAAACCCTGAGAGAAGTGAGCAAGACAAATAGTAGAATTGCAGCCCTGGACTTGAGGAGAACAGATATTGGCTTGTGAGGGACCTGCTTGGCAGGATCCTGTAGGAGACTGCCCTGAAGGGCAAAGAGGCCCAGGAGAACAACTTGATACTCAAAATGACATCCTAAAGCACAAGAACAGTCTGTTTCAACTTGCAGAGAGTTACAGTCACGGCAGAAGGCCAGCACTGATGAACAAGGAGCCACTGGCTGAGCTGAAATACAAAAAGGAGGTATGCAAAAGGTAAAAGGAAGGATAAGCTAGCAGGGAGGAATACAGAGGCATTGCCTGAGCATGTGGGGATGGTGTAAGGAAAGTCAAATCTCAGAGCTGCAACTCATACAGGATGTGAAGGACTCTGAGGGTTTCTATAATAATATTGTAAGCAAAGGGAAATATAAGGAAAATATAGTCCCGATGCTCACTGGGGACAGACACCTAGTGACAAAATATATGAAAAGCCTGATGTATTCAGTGTGGGGTTTTTTTCCTCTGTTTTTACTGATAAGTTCTGGCCTCAAGTCCCTGGGGCTAGTGGTAGAATGTGAGAGAGCGAGGCATTTAATCACAGTAGAGGATGATAAAGTTTAGCCACCATTTGAGGAAATTTCAAATAAAGAAGTGCATGGGACAAGATGGGATATATCTGAAGGTGTTGATGAAGCTGATAACTGTCATTGCAATGCCACTCTCAATTAACTATGAAAGGTCACAGCAATCTGAGGAGGTTCCTGATGACTGCTTGTAAATCTCATGCCTGTCTTCAAGGAAGACAAGAAAGAGGACCCAGGGAACTGCAGGCTGGTCAGATTCAACTCCTTCCCTGGAAAGGCTATGAAATAAATCCTCGGTGAAGCCACAATCTGGTATATGAACGACAAGGCACACAACAAGCCACAACCCAGTACATGAATGACGACTGTGGACAACCAGCATGATTTAACAAGGGCAATTTGTATCTGAACAACTTGACGGCTTTTGGTTATAACTAGTTGGTGAAAAGAGGAAGAACAGCGCATGTGAAAAAATGCCTGTGGAGCCAGTTACTCAGGGCAGTCTTCAGTCGTTGGTACCAGGGCCAACACTGCCAGCGTCTTTATTAATATAATTAATATAGATGACTGGACAGAATGCATTTCCTGCAATTTCAAAATTAAGGCAAGCAGTCAATGTGCTGGAGGTCAGGACTTCTGTTTAGAAGGACCTCAGCAAGCTAGAGAAATGAGCTGACTTCGTTGAGTTCATCAAAAGAAAACACAATGTCCTGCATCTGAAATGGAATAAACCCAGGCGACCGTAAAGGCTGGACACTGACTAGCTGGAAGGCAGAGCTGCAGGAAAGGACCTTGCAGTTTTCAATTGACGAGTTGAACGTGGTCTGGCCGTGCCCCCTTACGGCAAGGAAGGCCAACTGCACACGGGGCTGCCAGCAAGGGCAGCCAATGCCTCTTCCCCTCCCATTCTGCACTTCCAAGAGATTCCATCCAGAGCACTGTGTCCAGCTTGGAGCTCCACAGTAAAAAAAAAAAAAAAAAAAAAAAAAACAGACATTGGCCTACTGGAATCTAGTGGGGAGCCATTGAGCGAATTTGGTGTTTGTTTTGTTTTGTTTTGTTTTCTATTTGGAGATAAGGCAGTCTTATTGCTGTCTACTTCTACCTAACAGGCAGTTGTAGAGTAGACAGAACCAGACTCAATGATACATAGTAAAATAACTAGGCACATGTTGCAGAAGTTGTTCAAATTAGTTCCTAGTTTGTTTTTTTAATTTTATTTTATTTATTTTTAACCATGAAGATGGCTAAACAGAAGAACAAGGGCAGAAACAAGCTGTGGGGTCTCCATCCCTTGACATACTCAAAAGTTGATGACACAGCCCTGTGCTACATTACTTTTGTCAGTAAGGCGTTGGACTAGATGATCTCCAAAGCTGGATTCCAATCTACATTATTCTATTCTAAGAGTAAAAGGTAAAATAAAAATTAATTCTCTCCTGATGTTAGAAGCAACTATATACTGAAACATACTGATTTCTGGTAGGGTTCTGGTCTAGAGTTTTGTGAAAAATAACATGACATAAATTGGGCACTAACATCAACTAACTTTAGATTCCTAGTATAAACAACCAAGTTGCCCTGTTCTCCATGCATACTCAAAAGAACTGACTGCCTACAAAAAAGCACTTTTTCTAAATGGTTAACAGCTTCTGGAGCTATTTTTGATCTACAAAATAGAGAATGCATAAATTCTAATATAATGGGTCTGCCTTTTTTTTTTTTTTTAATTCATCTGATTTGGCTTAGATGTTGATTATAGAACAGTTAACGTCCAAGAAATATATGGGGGGGCGTGGGGTGGGTGGGGTGGTCAGAACATATGTTAAAGAGTACTGATCTTCAACAAATTATATAAAATTCTAATTAGAAACACGATTTATAGTTACAACTACAGTAGCTACATCTAAAGTCCCTGTAGATAAGCCAGGAAATGGGTAAATAGGTTATTTTTCCAACTTCATTAGAACATTGTTGTTCTGGCCAATGTAGAAGCATATAGTATAGTAACAGCAAGAAGACATTAAATAATAGTTACCCATGTAAAACAGTGCGTAAGTTTAATGGGGAAGAGCAACTCACCAGCCAGTTCTAAGAGCCTCACTTGTAGCTTCATCCAGAAGATATTAATTACTTCCCATCTTAAAATGTGATTCCTTTCGAAATCAAGGCTACACAAACTTTTATCTGAAGGTATGGGAGGATGGGTCCTGACTGTCTGTTGTTGAAATGTTTTTGTATTTCTTTTCTAACTTCGAAGATCCCATGCACAACAACAGTGCATAATATCAGATTGTGCAGCATGGGAAAGAAGTTCTACCAAGGAAAATCAGGCACAACTGTCAAGCCACTTTCAGAATAACCAAAAGGTTAGTAATCTCCATGCCTTTTTATCTCTCTATAGTTGATAAATTACTCTCCTGAACTTTTAAATCTTTCTGTGTCATTCATTAACAGGCCCTCAGATATTAAGGCCAGGAGAGACCATTAAGTAATTTAATTTGCCTCTTGCATAGCATAAACCATATTATGTGATCAATTTTTTTTTCACTGAATCTTCTAATATGTGTTTGGATAAAACAGTTATTTTGGAAAGGAACCAAACCAACCTGAAGGCATCACAAATCCTCTCATAGTTTGCTGTAATGACCAGTCACCCTCCCTGCTAAAAAGAAATGCTTTCTATCTCATAAAGAGTTTTGAGTATCATAAGAAAGCTATCACATCCTCTCCATGCATTTGGATTTTCTCTTGTTTTCTTTGGAAAAAGCTTATGTTGCAGAACTGTGAAGGTCAAACTTTTCATTATAAATGATGTTTTAAAAGTCAGTGCAATAGGCAACATCTTGCAGAGTGCCAGGTGGACCTCCTTTGGCATTATCTAAAGAAAATCTTTCATCATGCATACTTCTATCACTGATATGAGGGCTTTTCTATTTTATTTTTAGCTGTTATGTCTCTAGCCTGCGTTACATCATATAAGCTATAAAATCTATGCAAAGAATAGGTTTTTTACACCTGTTTCTTGTTTGCTACTAATCTTTCAGTACATCCGTTATCACTATCTGTAAGGGAAAAAGTTCTTAGTGGAAGATGAAACACTCATCTAAGTTGCAATGGCGATATGAAAATAATTACTGTTCAAGGGTTTTGGCACTACATTACGCAGTTTCACAGTGAAAGGGAGCTTCCCCTTCCTCTTTGATGGACGTGTACCCTCTGGTAAAACTGTGTTGCTTCAGATCTGCTAAGCAGCCAGGGACATAATCCTGACAGGAATTTACTTCTGCAGCTGCAGAGATGTCAGCCAGTAAAATGGCTAGGACAAGATGAATTGCAGTTTGCATTAGCTGCAGTTTACATTGCTTTATAGGCGGTTCTTTTCCCACTCAATCGTACATGATTGATTTTAATTTTTCTTTAGAAGGCAAAGTTTAGTTCCTGTCTCCATATCACAGGTTTGATTTTGTTGAGTTCATCCATAAGGAAAGGACATTATGTTAGGGCTTACCTTTAAATGGTAACATTTTATTTAATGTACAAAAGGAAGTGCAAATTAACATTTTATAGATTTTTATTGTCTTCATCTGAAGAATTAATAAACTCATACTTTCTAACAAGTTGGTTTGTTGGTTTTTTTGTTTCTTATTCCTAGCAGCATCATTCCCTTGGCTCATGTGTTCTCAAATAAATGTCATTTCTTGCTGAAACACCTGATACTGAGAAAAGATGTTCAAACTGTTATGCTGCTATTAGCCTGAAAAGATGCTTATTGTAACTGATACTGGGTTTTCTCCTTATTTAGGAATTATAACTTTTCTTGTTCTCAGAACTTTTTACTGATACATTTTTAAAATAAGTTCACATTGGATTTATATGACTGCAACTAAGTCTAGATCACTAGATTTAGTAGATCACTTTAGCAATGGATTTAATAGTTCAAATTATGCCAAATCTAGAGACAGAAAACCTAGTTTCTCCTTTATGCCATAGGTAGGATGGTAATATACTGATGACTGGAAAAAGTTTGGGGAGGGGGAAGACTTAAACTAAGTAAAATGCTGTAATTTTTCACAGTGCTTCAAACAAACTAAAAGTAATAGTTCCTACTTTGTAAATGCTACATCATAGTCTGGATCAGCTTGGATTGCATGGCATGTTTGGCTCCCAAGATGGACAACGTTAAGACATTGTTTTCTTGTTATTTGCTTTGAAAAGAAAATCCATGTAGGAAAAGCAAAACAAAATAAAACTTGACCAAAAACTTAGATTACAAGTGAAAATGGGTGTACAGGGAGCTCCACAGCCACCTGCAGGTATTCTGTCATGAAAGACTGGAACGTCATAAGTGAGCTACCCTCTGCAAATTCTTCACTCAAATTTAGGAAAAACTGGACCATTAGTAAAATTTAAACTCTCTCGTTTAGTAGTAAAACAGTAAACAAATTAACAATTAGATGACAGGTCATTACAAATCAGCACAAGTTGGATATAAGGTTACGAAACCAAAACCATGCCTCTGCATGTGATCTCTTTCCTTGCACTCTCCTTCTTTCCCTCTGACCCTCCTTCCTGCCTTCCTTCATACTCTTCTCCATTTAAGTGAAATGTTCCTGAGTTTTAAGGAATGCTTAGTGACTTCAGTAAATCAGTCTTCGCAAACTCATATATTCCTAACACAAATACTAACAGTGTCAGCACTTGATAAACGTAGACAAAGAGCATATGATAGTATGTGTACCCTCAGTAGGGTCTGAGTTGGCAGAATTAATAGTAAAGACATTTTGGAATTACAGAGATTTTGAATGATTATTTTCATACTCCCAACTCCCCCGCAAAAAAAAGAAAACCACAACAAACAAAAAGCTACTTAGAACAGTGTATATAAGCAGAGTTCCCAAGGGACAGAAACATCACCAAAATATTTGCATTAATATTTACTAAATTTTCAGGCTTTTTCTTTTTTTTTTTTTTCATTCATTTTCCATCTAGATTTCATGAGGAAATCATAAAAATGTAGAGAATTTTACTAACGCTCAGAAAATATTTCAGGTTTTTTAATAATATTTTGCTTATCCAGTTACACTTAGCACCTTCTCAACACTTTTCAGATTCTGGACACATCCATTTTCTGTTGAAACTAG
Source organism: Falco cherrug (assembly GCF_023634085.1). NCBI lineage: Eukaryota > Metazoa > Chordata > Aves > Falconiformes > Falconidae > Falco > Falco cherrug. The sequence continues at coordinate 65,512,827 of NC_073699.1, forward strand.
CTCATTAACTTACTAACTTCAGTCCAGATGCCAAAGCTAGATGGATTTAGAGTATCCACTCAGTTCTATTACATGATTGATCTGTTCATCATTATAGTAGCTGGAATTGCATGAGTTTTGGAAGGTGAATAAGTACTTCACTTATATGATTAATTTGTATATGGTTCTGCTTAATATATAACTTGTAGTTAATTTGTATACAGTTCTGCCTTTTATATAGTAGCTTTACATATATTTAGCAAAATGCACAAATACTCATCCATCCATAAAAGACTTACGCTCAATATTGTTTCCAAAAGCTGTCACAATGATAACAAAAAGTTAATACTTTTTTTTTTTTTTTTTTTTTTTTTTTTTTTCCCCTGGAGAAAATGTAACAATAGCATTTCATACACCTTATGTGTGATATATGCATTTGTGTGAGTGTACAGGTGCACAGGTCACATTCACGAGAATAATATATTTGAAAATTAGTTCAATTTCCCACAATGAACTGAAGTTTTGCTGACTTACTCTGCTTTCTGTGTTTAGCATGATCTGATTTGCTTTACTGAGAAGGTTTGAGAAGTGAGAATACTCTGAATTCCAATGAAAAACTGCATTGCTTTGCTTCAGAAATTACCTGGTTCGGCTTTATGCATTTAGGAGTCCTACTGATTATCTTCCTTCTGTCCTTAGGCTTTGGTGACTAATTCTTTTTATTCTTTGGTGCACAGATAAAAAACCTAACAGAACAGCTGAATGTTTGTACTATTTTTGCAGACTGTGGGTCAAAGTGGCTTACTTGAAAAGTGTGTCGTATCAGAGAAGACACTTAGGAAAGAATCCATCCTTTCTCTGGCTACTCATTCACAACCAGATTTGTCCTCCATTATCTTTCTTTCAAATATCTTCTCCTTTTAAACACAAATTAACTTGTACATTCCAAAAAACTTACATGGTATTAAACCCTATGAAAAATGGGTAACTTTGCTCAAAACATCAAAATGCCCTGAACAATTATATCAGTTGTAAGTCACCTCAAAATACTTCTATAATTATTTTTTTTCAAAAATATTTTATGACTTTTCTTCTTCATCCAGATGTTGTACCGTGATTTCTCAGAGGAGCACAATATGTGACAATAGCAAGAATTTATGCTAAGTGCTACCTTTCTTAATACTTCTAGCAGTCTCAAACAAGATTCTCCAAGTAGTGTATGTGTACCTAAAAAGAAAAAAAAAAAAAAAAAAGAAAAAAAAGAAGAAAAAAAAAGAACACTCCATAAATTTAAAGCTATTAAATCAGGCAGATACATTTACAAAGGACTGGAGCCAGTGGGTTGGTTCTTTTTATATGAGATGTCTGAATTATGTTGACAATGTAATAATGCGCCTGAGTAGCTTAAGGCTGATACAGGCCTGCAGGAGCCAGTAATGTTGCTGTAACATCTTATAACATTAAGGACATCATGGAGATAAATGAGACTAATGTAGTCTGAAAAGGAACATCTCCCTTGGTTTAAAAAATAAGTTAACTATAAAAATAAATATTGTGCATTTACTATTTATGACTAGAATCTTGCATGCAATTTATACATATTGCTCTATACAAGTTAGTGAGCTAAATATTACAGTAAAATATTCCTGTCTCTTTTCAAAGCAAAAAAATATAATTAGCAGTTGTGGAAAACACTGTTTTGTCTTGTTATTCAACCACAGCTATTACTTTAAGCAAAATCATAAAAGTGACATTATATGGCAGAGGTAATGAAGTATGGGTGGAAAATCAGCTGAGTTGACATACAAAATGAGACACTTCAGGACTGTCTGTGCTTGCAAATGAGATGCAGTCAAAATATTGCTCTATGTGGCATCTCAGAAAGCAACTGAAAATCTTATTTTATCCAATTTTGGGCTGTAACATTTATTAAACTAAACCAATTATTATAATTGTAATTTATTTTTCTATTTTTTTTTTCATTTTCCAGCTATAAAGGATTTTAATTCCAGTAAAATATTTGTTATAAATAACTCACAGACTTATTTATGACATGGCAATTATTTCCAAACAACAAATTATAACTTACAGTTTGTCAGGATTGTGGATAAATGTTGCTAAGAACTAGCTAATAAGATAAAGATTATTTACATTGTGTCAGTTATCCCTTTAAATAGAATTATAAATATAATACCACATGCCACATGGTTTATATTTGTTTTTAGAATTTCATGCCAACTATTATGCTTCATTAGCAGAAGTAACAGGAAGGAAAAAACAATTAAAGCATAACACACAGAAGCAGAGCTTGACAATTTTCACCTGTTAAGGAAAAACAATCCTGAACATAGCGTCACAGAACACAGAGTGCTGGTGCTGCAAAGTACCTCCAGAGATTACCTAGTCCAACCCTCCTGCTAGAACAGGTAGGCAGGCTGCTCAGGGGTCTCCACAACTTCTGGTTGAAGGTAATCTGCTTCAGTGTTTGACCACCATCACAGTGGAAAAGGTTGGGGTTTCTGTGTTTTTTTCTTATGCTTAAACAGAATTTTCTGTATTTAAGTTTGTGTCCATTGTCTCTTGTCCTGTAACTAGATAAGAACGAGAAGAGTCTGGCCCCATCTTCTTTAACCCCTGTAAACTCCAATGATAACATGCCTGTTTTCATACTTATATTCCTCATACTTCAGTGGGAACTAGACTGGGACACAAAGACGGATCAGGAATCTTTATTCAGATTAAAAATAAAGAATACTGAGAGTCATATACTTCCTGAAGATAACAACCTCTCTTTTCTCTATTATCTTTTTTTCTTTTGAACATTTTTGGAAGTATGAGGGGGTAAGGAAGAAAAAACTCTTATAGTCCCTCTTCCATTAATTAATGTTGCACACTGTATTGTTTTAATAGCTGTCCCAATGAAGGTAAAAGCCCTAAGATATTGCATCTTGATCAACCAATGTGGTAATTTAACTTACTACTACCTGGCATTGCACCATAAATTTCCATTGGGTGCACTAACACAGAAATTAGATTAAAATGCTTTGTGTGTGTGTGTATATGCAATTATTTACATGTACAGGAGTACAGTCTGTATGGCACTCAAAAGGTGCCTATATTTGTTGTTCTTGCAAAAAATATAAAATCATTGGGCCAAAATGAAGGCTAAGAAAAGGAATCATGAATTAGATAGCACTAAGGTGGTTCTTCCTCATGAAGCTTGTAGTTGGCTTACACATCATCATTATTGCTACAGAATGAAGTTGAAAACAAAACAAAAAATGGCATAATACATACCTAGAGTCATCAATGAAGACCAAAAACTGCAAACTTGTAAGAATCCTACCAGTATGATGGGGAAACATTAGTAGAATGTAGTCTTAACTATCCAGCTAGGGAGAAAGGAATTGCCAACATGTCCCTAAGATCAGCTGTTTACCAGCAGCCTGAAGAAAAGAGATAAATGAAGAATATTTCATTGTGTTTAAAAGGAAGTAGCAATGCAATTTTCTTGCCTGAATAGAAAAGATAAAAAAAGGTTATCATATCTTCTTTTCCATACTTGAACCAGATTGTGTATCTTATTCCAGTACTGAACTGTACAATGTAGAGACATTCTGTGAAGTAATATACCCAAACTATAGCCTGTTCTCATAGTAGAGTTTTTGTTACTCAAATACAAGACCTTAAATTTTATACTACTGAACTTTCACCTCATCTTTTTTATGTTTTAAATAATTTCTGGCTTAGCACTTATCCCAAAATAGTTATCATCAACAACTAAATTCATTGGCACACACATATTTTATGCATCTGACTCACTGACTAAAATGTTAAGAAAGCTCTGGTTTAACACAGATTGCTGGGAAACTCTGTAATCTTTCTACCTTTTGGTTATTTCATTTCACAACACATCCCAGAAACACTGAAGTTTCTTCTTTAATCAGTTCCCCATCCTTTCTCTAATGCTTCCACTAAATCACAGCTTCTCCAACTTCACTTCCCTGGTGACATCTCCTTCTTTGAATCTATGCAAATTTGGAGATTAAATTTGCCTGCTATCACATTCAGCACTATTTTTATTAGCAGTGTTTCTGGAATATGTATCTTTAGAAGCTAAAGTCTACCATAATAAGAAGGACTCTCAGGGCTATTAGTATTTCTCATAATATTTCAGTTTTCTGTCACATATAGGAGTTTATAGAACACTTCTGCAACTATTCTTCTTTACTAGCCTTCCCTAAAGAGATTTAAAACTGCCTTCTGTTTTATTCATGCTATATGTTTGCGTTTTATTAATGCTTAATATGTCATAGGATCCTACCACTTTTACCTTTACTTCTGTTAAGTTCTGTCTTCCCTAAACAGTATATATATATATATATTGCTACTCTGCTTCATTCAGGATGGGGAGTGTGGTGTGTGGTTTTTTTTGGTTTTTTTCTTCCTTCTTTTTTTCTTCCATTCGTCTGCTATCCCCTAAACTGTCTGGTCTGTATGTAAGATTTACAGCTAGTAATTCAGATTTCAATGTTTTGGAGTCTTGGGACAGATAGAAGAGATAGTTTGCCTGCTGTTCCCTTTTCACAACTAAGATTTTAAATCACTAAAGTCTTAAACATCCTGCTCACACCTCCTGCTTTACCTATGCTCTGGTTCAAGTCTGAGTAGTTGATAGCTTTGAATGGATCTTACAAGTCTTCTGTAAAATATTGTGTCCTGGTAAATATATCAGAGAAATTGCTTTATACAGTTACTGGACAGCTCCCTGAAAAGTGAAGGGTATATTTGTAGATTTCCCCTCAAGTTTAACTCAATGAACAAGAATATGGCTACAGATAGAGGATAGCGTGTCTTTCAATTTCACTTTATTGCTTTTTTAACAGACTTCAAATTTCTAAGGGGCACAATGGACTTGCACACCTTGACAAAATCACAGGATGAGCCCTTATCAAAACCCATATCCTAAAGAATTCTCAGCTGTTAGGTAATACCTTTAAGTAGTAGAGTTTCCAAATACACAGTTTAAGGAGGATGCCATTTTTTGTCCCACTATTACATTAGTTACAAATGTACATAATGCCATTCTGTCTTGCCTTTCTACAATCAATTACTTTATATCTGTGTCACAAAATATAATTAAAGTTGCTTTAGTAGAAGTTATGAAGATAAATAAAAGCTTATTCCTTCCATTATTACATTGCTAAAACAATCTTGATATCGTTAGTAATGACATAGTGTGCCAAAAGAAAGTACACTGAAGTGTACTTCAGAAAAGAAACCAGGCCTACATATTTTTTTTTCTTGATTATTTGGTGTTTTGATTTCACATATAGATATCATGATAGAAATCAATGCCTAAGCAGACAGCCTTTCCCATTCATAAAATGTGAAGTTATCAGAGAACTCATGTTTGCTTTACAGGAAACATCTTAGGACAACATGTCTCAGAATAAGTTAATTAATGGTGTCAATGATAAGAACAAAGCAAATCCTTGAAGAAGAAGTATGAAAAAATATCAATGAATGCATTACTTTGAAAAAAAATGCTAAGCTGTTCCTAAGACTTTCTTTGGCTGGTGTTGGAAGTCTCAGGAGGACAGATATGGCTCACCCGCTTGGTTCCAACTTCTTGCTTGCATCAGATTGTGGAACTTTGTCCATGGCACCATTTAATGGACAACTGAAGTAATTCTCTGCTCCTCCACAGCTCAGGCTTGCCTCTGTCATCTTCCCAAACTCTAAATCAATGGGTACAGAAGCACGTATCAATATCTTGTACCAACAAAAGTATTCCATGAGTACTTAGTAACTCCCAAGAGTTCTCTGGTGACATTTTCAGTGTAAAATCCAACAAAATTTAATTCTTAGGGATAGAGAGTTGCTTGTTTGGGGTTTGGTTGGTTGGTTGGTTTTGGTTTTTTTGGGGGGGATTTTATTTGAGCGGGTGTACCTTTTTGAGGTGTTTTTTATTTGTTTGCTTGTTTGGGTTTTGGGGGTTTTTTGCTGATTTTTGTTGTTGTTGTTGTATTTGTTTGGGTTTTTTAAGATGAACAACCAACCACCTAATTAAAAAGACACATCATATATTCAGGCCATCTTGTATATTCTCTTGTGCATAGATAAAATGGTCAGGTGGATCCAGAAAGCTTGAAATTGTTGTATTTCAAAGTTCCTGTCCCACCTCCCACCCCAGGCTGGCACTAAGCCTTCAGAAGTGTTCAGACATGAGGTGCAGGGATTTACACAGATTTCAGGATTCCAAACCCAGAAACCTTGAAGACTTTCAGTTCTGTGTAAACTAGATAAAACTGATAGCACACAAGAAAATGCTTCAATGAAACAACAGCTCAGATAGATAGGTACATTTTATTTCGTTGCTGTTGCACATGCTGAAACCAAGTCCTGGAGTGTAAAACTGTCAGATTATCAATAAATACTGAAGTTGAGGGATTTCTGCCAATTAATATCAGCCTAGGATCTGGCCTAAAATGCAGTTACACCAGTTTTTCTGTTTAATGCCAGAGATGGATCATGTTATCCTTCAAATAAAGGCTGTTTCATTTTTTAATCTGCATGTGGGTTTTTTTTCCTGCAAAATATTTGTTAAACAAAACTGAGGAAAAAATTCTGAATTAGATGGACTGAATACATTTGCCTCACCACAATTGTCATACTATTGATATATGTCCCCAAACTATACCTACCTCCTAACACTAGAAAATTGTAAGTGCAAGGCCAACATTTTCTGCTTTTTAAAGCTAAATCATGCAGATTTTGGTTTTGATAGGACAGCATATGTGCTGGTGTTGGAACTGTGATCTGCTGCTCTTGTTCTAATTCTACCTGCCTATAAAATCAACACTTTAGTTTAAGCTGGGACTCTAAGGTTGCACAGGATGCTACAGACTTTTTACCTTCTCTAGTTTCCACAGCAGTAGCACTGTAAAATCCCACACAAGCCAGAGCTTTAGTGCTGCTAGAAGCTACACAAATGAACCTCTAAGGAAGGCTGATCCTTTTTCCATGCAGCTTGAAGGGAAGTCAAATGGTAACACACACAATAGAATGGCAGCAATCATCTGTAAGTGGCAAAAGAAAGGTGAACCATGATTAAAAGAAACATGTTCAGCAACAGACTCATTCTGCTACCTTCCTACCACTGCAAGGCATCAGTGTTTTGCAGGCACTGTGACAGAGATAGCAAAATGGTTAATCCCTATTGTTTGTGTATGATATCTGAACAGAGAAGTTTTCCTTAAGAACAGTTTTTCAGTTTCTTAAATGATCACTTAGCTGAGATCCAGGCTGAACTGACAGCTCTCTCGTTAGCAGCATCATCCCTGGAGGAGCAAATGTGGCTGTTCTTGGGTTTCTGGTGTTGTCATTCTGGTTGGAGGTAATGGCAGGTATTCAGACTACAGTATGTATGGCAGAGCTGTGGCCTTCTTGCATAAAAGAAGCCATCTGAGTGGCCAGCATACCCCCTTCTGAGTATTTTTGACAATATAAGGCTTTTTCTAAAACAAAATAAAACAATAAATTTATTAGATTTATCATTCTCCTACGTGCTTTTCTGGCAGAGAGGGAGTAGGATCTTTCTGGGGATAGAGAGGGAAATAGTTAATAACTGATGGTTTATGAGGAAAAATGTGAGTAACCTCAGGGGGGGAGGAGGTGAAAAGGGCAAGGAAGAATGCTAAACCTCCAAGACTTTTTAGGAGAACTCCTCTGTGCTGCTACTATAATTTGCTACTCCTGCTGAGGTGCAACTGCAGGTAAAAGTTGCTTTTTGATCAGGTAATTGGGTTCAGAGAACAACCGGTCATGAACATGTAATTATTCCTTGTTGTTTTGTCTGTCTACACCCCTTGAGAAAAGGCATCTGGTTTAAATGCGCCATTATATTTAAACTGTAAATTTTGATTGCTCCCCTAATGCTGCTGCTGCAGCTGCTGAATCTTTCTGACCACAGGCAAACAAGCAGCCTTCCTCTGGGAGGATGCAGAACACCAGTGGGTGGTCTTTACAACTATGTAGATTAAAAAAAGGATGTAGATTAACCACAATGAGGGTTCAAGCTGAACAGAAATGACTTGGTTCACTTCAACCTGTGCTGCGGCAGCAAAGATTACTCCTTGGCCCACACTGATTGATCTCTGGCTCTCAGACCCTGGGCAATGCAGCTTTCATGAGAACGTGCAATTATGTTTTGGGGACTCATGTAAGCATCTAAATACAGGCACCTTAAAAAGCTGAGTTCATGTGTGGTCCTTCCATCATCAAGTCTGGCTCTGTCATTAAGGTTGTCCTTGACAAAAATCATAGAATCATAGAACGTTTTGGGTTGGAAGGGACCTTAAAGATCATCCAGTTCCAACCCCTCTGCAATGGGCAGGGACACCTTCCACTGGACCAGGTTGCTCAAAGCCCCATCCAGCCTGGCCTTGAACACTTCCAGGGGTGGGGCATCCACAACCTCACAGGGCAGCCTCTTCCAGTGTATAAATCTATCCTTTTTTAGCTTAAAACCATTACCTCTTGTCCTGTTGCTACAGCCCCTTGTAAAAAGTCTGTCCCCATCTTTCTTATAAGCCCCCTTTATGTACTAGAAGGCTACAGTCTCCCTGGAGCCTTCTCTTCTCCAGGCTGAACAACCCCAACTCTCTCAGTCTGTCTTCACAGAAGCAGTACTCCAGCCCTCTGATCATCTTTGAGCCCCTCCTCTGGACTTGCTCCAACAGATCCATGTATTTCTTATGTTGGGAGCCCCAGAGCTGAACTCAATACTCCAGGTGGGGTCTCACAAGAGCTGAGCAGAGGCGGAGAATCACCTCCCTTGACCTACTGGCCACACTTCTTTTGATGCAGCCCAGAATATGGTTGGCTTTCTGAGCTGCAAACATGCACCCCCCCTATAACCCCACTGGTCCACCAGTCAAGCCTGTCAAGGTCCCTCTGGTTCTCTCCAGCATGTTGACCATACCACTCAGCTTGCTGTCATCAGCAAACTTGCTGAGGCTGCTGATTAAATAATACCTTTGGGATAAATCCTTTTCATCATGCTGTGAAAATATCTTCCAGGAAGAAATAACTGTAAAAACAAGCAGAAAGAGAATAAATCTGTACCTGCTAGATAGCTTTTCTAGCATTTCTCTGATGAGCATGGAGTTCATCTTTACGGACTTGTGCAGGTTCTGCTGTTAAAGGGCTATACAATGTAATGTCATAGTGAAAAATAACTTGGGCTCTCAGCCCAGATCAAACAAAGGGTTACGAAATTAACAATGGATTTCATATCCCTCCCTGTTGAAGAGAGGCTGTCTCCAAAGCAGAGTTGCTTCTTCTTGTAAAAGAAAATAGGAAGGGCTGTATGTCCATTTTTTCTAGGAAAGAACAAGACTATTATTGTAAACTGAAGAGCACAAGAGTCCAAAATTATTTAAAACCTGCAAATTTCCTAGTTCTCAATCTACTGTGAAAGTATCTTCTCTGAAAACTGTGCACTATAGGCAGTTACACTTGTAATGATGGATTTCATGAAATCAAAAGAATATGGGGAAGAAAATATTCACATTTGCTCCACACACTTCTAGGCTGATGCCCTAAAAATAGTGCAAGCAATAGCAAAGGATTAATTACCTCCTCACCAGTGTGTTTTAGCATCCTCAGGTACAAATGCATTTTATTAGGTAATTGTACTCTTCATTCCTTCAGGCTGAGACCTATGATAAGTAAATGATCATCAGGCTGATCATTGATTTTCCCGTTTGTTCCACTTCCCTCACCATTCCTTTTCACATCTGTTTCTCTATGTTGAAGAAGCTTTCTATCCCCATTTTAGTGACAAAAAAATTTAATCCGTTTGCGTTTGCTTCTTAATAAAAACTTTGATTTTCTACTGAAAAAAGAATAGATGGAGAAATGTGTGCTATCTCTATGCAGTAGCCACTATCTAATTGTCCAACTGAAAAAAAAAAAATGAACAGAATTTAGATTTGGAAGTCACTCATTTCTAAAGTATTTGTATAGTGAAATGTATCTCCTGATCTACGTTATCAGGCAGTCTTATGACAGCTACATAATAATTGTTTATTCTTTCTATCTTGTGTCAAGAATGTTCTAATTTTATTTTACAATTGATCACTTCAGATGGACATAAAGTTTAATAGTTCTTCAGAACCTGACTGAAAACATGAGCAAAAGCAATGCAGAGCAGCAATGTTGCCACATCTTTTGAGAGCTTTCAGGGTTAAGTTAAAAATACCCCAAAATATCCATATGATGATAGCTGACTCTTGAGTTTTCCAGACCAATGAAATTATTAATGCAACATGATGCATGAAAAAAAAAAAAAAAGTATGACAGATAATTCAGTAACAAAATATGTGTTAATATATACCACTGTATTCATAAATTTTAATAGAACTATTTATCACAGTAAGAACTGTTAAGGAATTCTGTAGGCTTTCTGCCACTGTGGTAAGATGAATGATGAATCTGATGCAATGCAGGCTTTTTTAATAATTTATTGGGTCATGAGTTATGGGTTTATTCAATTGAAAATTATTAGATGGGTTTGCCCCAGGCAGTAAGCGTGGTGTATGAAAAAGGAAAATAGATTAAGCAAACACTCGATGAGTTTAATCATTTCAAACAGGGCAGTGGATAAAGGCACCGACAGATTTGTCATTAGTTCAGCAGACATTTTTACCTCCACACAACATAATCACAAGATGGCAGATGTCAGTGAAGCCCAGAAAGTATGATGTTCATAATGACT